>NW_027480455.1:2755833-3062037 GCF_051401765.1 Calliopsis andreniformis | reverse complement strand
ATCCTCAATCCTCAACCTTCAGTCCTCAATACTCAATCTTGAATCCTCAATCCTCAACCCTCAACCCTCAGACCTCATCCTCAATCCTCAATCCTAAATACCCAATCCTCAATCTTCAATCCTCCATCCTCAATCCTCAATTCTCAATCCTCAATCCTCAATCCTCAGACCTCAAACATCCATACTCAATCCTCAATCCTCGTCCTCAATCCACAACACTCAATCCTCAATCCTCAATCCTCAGTCCTCAATCCTCAATCCTCAATCCTCAAACCTCAATCCTCAACCGTCAGTCCTCGTCCTCAATCCTCAAACATCAATCCTCAATGCTCAATCTTCAATCATCAATACTCAATCTTCAATCCTCAATACTCAATCCTCAATCCTCAATACTCAATCCTCAATATTCAACACACCTCCCTCAAACATCAATCCTCAATACTCAACAGTCAATCCTCAATTCTCAATACTCAACATAATATCTTGAATTCTCATGATTCAATACTCAATCCTCAATAGAATATCCTCAATTCACAGGTCTCAATACTCAATACTCAACCTGCAATTTTCAAATCTCTATCCACAAACATCAATTCTCATAACTCAACACTCAACACTCAGTCCCCAATCCTCAATCTTCGATCCTCAATCTTCAATCCTCAATGCTCAGTCCTCAATCCACAATCCTCAATCCTCATTCTTCAATCCTCAATACCCAATCCTCAATCCTCAATATTCAATCCTCAATACTCAATCTTCAATCCTCAATCCTCAATCCTCAATCGTCAATCCTCAGTCATCGATCCTCAATCTTCAATACTCAATCGTCAATACCTGAGTCCTCAATACTCAATCCTCAATCCTCGTTCCACAAACCTCAATCCTCAACCCTCAGTCCTCATCCTCAATTCTCAATTCTCAATCCTCAATCCTCAATCCTCAATCTTCAATCCTCAATAAACAATCTCCAATCCTAGATCCTCAATCCCCAACCCTCAATCCTTAATCCTCAATCTTCAATCCTCAATCCCCAGTCCTCAATCCTCAATCCTCAATCCTCAATCCTCAATCCTCAATCCTCAACCTTCAATCCTCAATACTCAATCTGCAACCTTCAATCCTCAATTATCAATCCTCAATCCTCATTCTTCAATCCTCAATACCCAATCCTCAATCTTCAATCCTCAATCCTCAATCCTCAATTCTCAATTCTCAATCCTCAATCCTCAGACCTCGAACATCAATATTCAACCCTCAGTCCTCGTCCTCAATCCACAACCCTCAATCCTCAATCCTCAATCCTCAATCTTTAATCCTCAACCCTCAATCCTCAATCCTCAATCATCAATCTTCAATCCTCAATCCTCAATTCTCAATCCTCAATCGTCAGTCTTCAATCCTCAATACTCAATCTTCAATCCTCAATCCTCAATTTTCAATCCTCAATCCTCAATCCTCAATCCTCAATCTTCAATCCTCAATACTCAAACTGCAACCGTCAATCCTCAATCCTCAATATTCAATCATCAATATTCAATCTTCAGTCCTCAATCCTCAATCCTCAATGTTCAAACCGCAATACACAATCCTCAATCTTCAATCCTCAGTCCTCAAACCTCAATCCTCAACCGTCAGTCCTCGTCCTCAATCCTCAAACATCAATCCTCAATCCTGAATCTTCAATCATCAATACTCAATCTTCAATCCCCAATACTCAATCCTCAATCCTCACCCCTCAATCCTCAATCCTCAATCCTCAATCCTCAGTCCTCAAACCTCAAACCTGTATCCTCAATCCTGAATCCTCAATCTTCAGACCTCAGTCCTCAACAATCAGTTGTCAATTCTCAATCCTCAATAGAATATCATCAATTCACAGTTTTCAATACTCAATACTCAATCTGCAATCTTCAGATCTCTATCCACAAACATCAATTCACATCATTCAACCCTCAACACTCAGTCCCCAATCCTCAATCCTCAATCCTCAATCCTCAATCCTCAACCTTCAGTCCACAATACTCAATCTTGAATCCTCAATCCTCAACCCTCAACCCTCAGACCTCATCCTCAATCCTCAATCCTCAATACCCAATCCTCAATCTTCAATCCTCCATCCTCAATCCTCAATTCTCAATCCTCAATCCTCAATCCTCAGACCTCAAACATCCATACTCAATCCTCAATCCTCGTCCTCAATCCACAACACTCAATCCTCAATCCTCAATCCTCAGTCCTCAATCCTCAATCCTCAATCCTCAAACCTCAATCCTCAACCGTCAGTCCTCGTCCTCAATCCTCAAACATCAATCCTCAATGCTCAATCTTCAATCATCAATACTCAATCTTCAATCCTCAATACTCAATCCTCAATCCTCAATACTCAATCCTCAATATTCAACACACCTCCCTCAAACATCAATCCTCAATACTCAACAGTCAATCCTCAATTCTCAATACTCAACATAATATCCTGAATTCTCATGATTCAATACTCAATCCTCAATAGAATATCCTCAATTCACTGGTCTCAATACTCAATACTCAACCAGCAATCTACAAATCTCGATCCACAAACATCAATTCTCATCACTCAACCCTCAACACTCAGTCCCCAATCCTCAATATTCGATCCTCAATCCTTAATCCACAATCCCCAATCTTCAATCTTCAATCCTCAATACTCAATCTTCAATCCTCAATACTCAATTCTCAATCCTCAAACATCAATCCTCAATCCTCAATCTTCAATCGTCAATACTCAGACCTCAAACATCAATACTCAACCCTCAGTCCTCGTCCTCAGCCCACAACTCTCAATCCTCGATCCTCAATCTTCAATCATCAATATTCAATCTTCAATCCTCAATCCTCAATCCTCAATACTCAATCCTCTATCCTCAATGTTCAATCCTCAATACCCAATCCTCAATCTTCAATCCTCAATCCTCAGTCCTCAATCCACAATCCTCAATCCTCATTCTTCAATCCTCAATACCCAATCCTCAATCCTCAATATTCAATCCTCAATACTCAATCTTCAATCCTCAATCCTCAATCCTCAATCCTCAATCCTCAGTCATCGATCCTCAATCTTCAATACTCAATCGTCAATCCTGAGTCCTCAATACTCAATCCTCAATCCTCGTTCCACAAACCTCAATCCTCAACCCTCAGTCCTCATCCTCAATTCTCAATTCTCAATCCTCAATCCTCAATCCTCAATCTTCAATCCTCAATAAACAATCTCCAATCCTAGATCCTCAATCCCCAACCCTCAATCCTTAATCCTCAATCTTCAATCCTCAATCCGCAGTCCTTAATCTTCAATCCTCAATGCTCAATCCTCAATCCCAAAGCCTCAGTCCTCAATCCTCAATCCTCAACCGTCAAACCTCAATCCTCAACCGTCAGTCCTCGTCCTTAATCCGCAACCCTCAATCCTCAATCCTCAACCCTCAATCTTCAATCCTCAATAACCAATCTCCAATCCTAGATCCTCAATCCCCAACCCTCAATCCTTAATCCTCAATCTTCAATCCTCAATCCGCAGTCCTTAATCTTCAATCCTCAATGCTCAATCCTCAATCCCAAAGCCTCAGTCCTCAATCCTCAATCCTCAACCGTCAAACCTCAATCCTCAACCGTCAGTCCTCGTCCTTAATCCTCAACCCTCAATCCTCAATCCTCAACCCTCAATCTTCAATCCTCAATAACCAATCTCCAATCCTAGATCCTCAATCCCCAATCCTCTATCCTTAATCCTCAATCTTCAATCCTCAATCCCCAGTCCTCAATCTTCAATCCTCAATGCTCAATCCTCGATCCTCAATCCTCAGTCCACAATCCTCAATCCTCAATCCTCAAACCTCAATACTCAACCGTCAGTCCTCATCCTGAATCCTCAACACTCAATCCTCAATCCTCAATCCTCAATACTCAATATTCAACACACAACCCTCATTCATCAATCCTCAATACTCAACCATCAATCCTCAATTCTCAATACTCAATAGAATATCCTGAATTCTCATGGTTCAATACTCAATCCACAAAATTCAATAATCAAATCTCAATCCTCAAACATCAATTCTCAACACTCAATCCTCAATACTCAGACATCTCTCTTCAATCCTCCATCCTCAATCCTCAATCCTCAAGCGTCAATCCTCAATCCTCAAATCTCAACCCTCAATCCTCAGTCCTCAAACCTCAATCCGGAATCCTCAATCCTGAATCCCCAATCTTCAGCCGTCAGTCCTCAACAATCAATTGTCAATCCTCAATCCTCAATAGAATATCCTCAATTCACAGTTTTCAATACGCAATCCCCATTCTTCAATCTTCAAATCTCAATCCACAAACATCTATTCTCATCACTCAACACTGACCACTCAGTCCTCAATCTTCAATCCTCAATCCTCAATCCTCAATCTTCAATCCTCTATACTCAATAGTCAATCCTCAATCCTCAATTCTCAATCCTCAATACTCAATCCTCAAACCTCAATCCTCAACCCTCAATCCTCAATCCTCAATTCTCAATCCTCAATCCTCAATCCTCAGACCCCAAACATCAATACTCAACCCTCAGTCCTCGTCCTCAGTCCACAACACTCAATCCTCAATCCTCAGTTCTCAATCCTCAATCCCCAATCCTCAACCGTCAGTCCTCGTCCTCAATCCTCAAACATCAATCCTCAATTCTCAATCTTCAATCATCAATACTCAGTCTTCAATCCTCAATCCTCAATCCTCAATCTTCAATCCTCTATACTCAATCTTCAATCCTCAATCCTCAGTGCTCAAACCTCAATCCTCAATCCTCAATCCTCAATCCTCAATCCTCAATCTTCAGTCCTCAACACTCAATCTTCAATTTTCAGTCCTCAATCCTCAACCCTCAGACCTCATCCTCAATCCTCAATTCTCAATCCTCAATCCTCAATCTTCAATCCTCAATCCTCAATCCTCAATCCTCAATCCTCAATCCTCAATCTGCAAGCCTGAATCCTCAATCCTCAATCCTCAATCCTCAATCCTCAGTCCTCAAACCTCAATCCTTAATCCTCAATCCTGAATCCTCAATCTTCAGCCCTCAGTCCTCAACAATCAGTTGTCAATCCTGAATCCTCAATAGAATATCCTGAATTCACAGATTTCAATACTCAACACTCAATCTGCAATCTTCAAATCTCTATCCACAAACATCAATTCTCATCACTCAACCCTCAACACTCAGTCCTCAATGCGCAATCCTCAATCCTCAATTCTCAATCTTCAATCCTCAATACTGAATCTTCAATATTCAATCCTCAATCCTCAATCCTCAATCCTCAATCCTCAATCCTCAACCCTCAGTCCTCGTTCCTCAAACCTCAATGCTCAACCCTCAGTCCTCAATCTTCAGTCCTCAATACTCAATCTTCAATTTTCAATCCGCAACCCTCAACCCTCAGACCTCATCCTCAATCCTCAATTCTCAATCCTCAATCCTCAATCTTCAATCCTCAATACTCAATCTTCAATCCTCGATCCTCAATCCTCAATCCCCAATCCTCAATACTCAGTCATCAGTACTCAATCTTCAATACTCAATCCTCAATCCTCAATCCTCAATCCTCAATCCTCAATCCTCAATCCTCAATCCTCAACCCTCAATCCTCGTTCCTCAAACCTCAATGCTCAACCCCCAGTCCTCATCCTCAATTCTCTATTCTCAATCGTCAATCCTCAATCCTCATTCTTCAATCCTCAACACCCAATCCTCAATCTTCAATCCTCAATCCTCAACCCTCAATTCTCAATCCTCAATCCTCAATCCTCAGACCTCAAACATCAATACGCAGTCCTCAAACCTCAATGCGGAATCCTCAATACTCAGTCCTCAAACCTCAATCCGGAATCCTCAATCCTGAATCCTCAGTCTTCAGCCGTCAGTCCTCAACAATCAATCGTCAATCCTCAATCCTCAGAACTGAAACATCAGTATTCAATCCTCAGTCCTCGTCCTCAAGCCACAACCCTCAATGCTCAATCCTCAATCTTCAATCATCAATATTCAATCTTCAATCCTCAGTACTAAATCCTCAATCCTCAATCCTCAATCCTCAATCTTCAATCCTCAATCCTCAATCTGCAATCCTCAATCCTCAATCCTCAATCCTCAATCCTCAGGCCTCAAACCTCAATCCTTAATCCTCAGTCCTGAATCCTCAATCATCAGCCCTCACTCCTCAACAATCAGTTGTCAATCCTCAATCCTCAATAGAATATCATCAATTCACAGTTTTCATTACTCAATACTCTATCTGCAATCTTCAAATCTCTATCCACAAACATCAATTCTCATCACTCAACCCTCAACACCCAGTCCCCAATCCTCAATATTCAATCCTCAATCCTCAATTCTCAATTCTCAATCCTCAGTCCTCTATCCTCATTCTTCAAACCTCAATACCTAATCCTCAATCTTCAACCCTCAATCCTCAAACCTCAACTCTCAATCGTCAATCCTCAGTCCTCAGTCCTCAAACCTCAATCCTCAACCCTCAGCCCTCATCCTCAATCCTCAATCCTCAATCCTCAATCCTCAATCCTCAATTCTCAATCCTCAATAATGAGTCCTCAGTCCTCAAACCTCAATCCTCAACCCTCAGCCCTCATCCTCAGTCCTCAATCCTCAATCCTCAATCCTCAACCTTCAATCCTCAATACTCAATCTTCAATCCCCAATCCTCAGTCCTCAAACCTCAATTCTGACTCCTCAATCCTGAATCCTCAATCTTCAGCCCTCAGTCCTCAACAATCAGTTGTCAATCCTCAATCCCCAATAGAATATCCTCAATTCACTGTTTTCAATACTCAATACTCAATCTGCAATCTTCAAACCTCTAGCCACAAACATCAATTCTCATCACTCAACCCTCAACACTCAGTCCTCAATGTTCAACCATCAATCCTCAATTCTCAATCTTCAATCCTCAATACTGAATCTTCAATCCTCAATCCCCAATCCTCAGTCCTCAATCCTCAATCCTCAATCCTCAATCCTCAGTCCTCAACTCTCAATCGTCAATCTTCAATCCTCAATCCTCAATCTTCAATCCTCAATCCTCAATCCTCAATTCTCAATCCTCAATCCTCATTCCTCAGACCTCAAACATCAATACTCATCCCTGAGTCCTCGTCCTCAATCCACAACCCTCAATCCTCAATCCTCAATCCTCAATCCTCAATCCTCAATCCTCAATTCTCAATCCTCAATCCTCAATCCTGAGACCCCAAACATCAATACTCAACCCTCAGTCCTCGTCCTCAGTCCACAACACTCAATCCTCAATCCTCAGTCCTCAATCCTCAATCCCCAATCCTCAACCGTCAGTCCTCGTCATCAATCCTCAAACATCAATCCTCAATTCTCAATCTTCAATCATCAATACTCAGTCTTCAATCCTCAATCCTCAATCCTCAATCTTCAATCCTCTATACTCAATCTTCAATCCTCAATCCTCAGTGCTCAAACCTCAATCCTCAATCCTCAATCCTCAATCCTCAATCCTCAATCTTCAGTCCTCAACACTCAATCTTCAATTTTCAGTCCTCAATCCTCAACCCTCAGACCTCATCCTCAATCCTCAATTCTCAATCCTCAATCCTCAATCTTCAATCCTCAATCCTCAATCCTCAATCCTCAATCCTCAATCCTCAGTCCTCAACTCTCAATCGTCAATCTTCAATCCTCAATCCTCATTCTTCAATCCGCAATACCCTATCCTCAATCTTCAATCCTCAATCCTCAATCCTCAATTCTCAATTCTCAATCCTCAGTCCTCTATCCTCATTCTTCAAACCTCAATACCTAATCCTCAATCTTCAATCCTGAATCCTCAAACCTCAACTCTCAATCGTCAATCCTCAGTCGTCAGTCCTCAAACCTCAATCCTCAATCTTCAATCCTCAATACTCAATCTTCAATCCCCAATCCTCAGTCCTCAAACCTCAACTCTGAATCCTCAATCCTGTATCCTCAATCTTCAGCCCTCAGTCCTCAACAATCAGTTGTCAATCCTCAATCCCCAATAGAATATCCTCAATTCACTGTTTTCAATACTCAATACTCAATCTGCAATCTTCAAACCTCTAGCCACAAACATCAATTCTCATCACTCAACCCTCAACACTCAGTCCTCAATCATCAATCTTCAATCCTCAATACTCAATCTTCAATCCTCTATTCTCAATCCTCAATCCCCAATCCTCAATCCTCAATCCTCAATCCTCAACTCTCAATCGTCAATCTTCAATCCTCAATACTCAATCTTCAATACTCAATCCTCAATCCCCAATCCTCAAACCTCATTCTTCAATCCTCAATACCCAATCCTCAATCTTCTATCCTCAATCCTCAATCCTCAATCCTCAATCATCAATCCTCAATCTTCATTCTTCAATCCTTAGTCCCAAATTCTCAATCTTCATTACTCAATCCTCAATCCTCAACCTTCAATCCTCAATACTCAATCTTCAATCCTCAATCCTCAATCCTAAATTCTCAATCCTCATTCTTCCATCCTCAATACCCAATCCTCAATCTTCAATCCTCAACCCTCAATCCTCAGACCTCAAACATCAATACTCAACCCTCAGTCCTCGTCCTCAATCCACAACCCTGAATCCTCAATCCTCAATCCTCAATGTTCAATCATCAATATTCAATCCTCAGTCCTCAATCCTCAATCCTCAAGCCTCAATCCTCTATCCTCAATGTTCAATCCTCAATACCCAATCCTCAATCTTCAGTCCTCAATACTCCATCATCAATCCTCAATCCTCAATCTTCAGCCCTCAATCCTCAGTCCTCAAACTTTAGTCCCGAATCCTCAATCCTGAATCCTCAATCTTCAGCCCTCAGTCCTCAACAATCAATCGTCAATCCTCAATCCTCAATAGAATATCCTCAATTCACTGTATTTCAATACTCAATCCCCATTCTTCAATCTTCAAATTTCAATCCACAAACATCAATTCTCATCACTCAACCCTCAACACTCAGTCCTCAATCGTCGATCCTCAATCCTCAATCCTCAATCTTCAATCCCCAATCCTCAACCATCAGTCCTGAATCCTCAATCCTCAATCCTCAATACTCAATTTTCAATCCTCGATAGAATATCTTCAATTCACAGTTTTCAATACTCTGTCCTCAATCTACAACCCTCAATCATCAATTCTCAATCCTTAATCCTCAATCCTCAATCCTCAATCCTCAATCCTCAATCCTCAATCCTGAATCCTCAATCCTGAATCCTCAATCTTCAGCCCTCAGTCCTCAACAATCGGTTGTCAATACTCAATCCTCAACAGAATATCCTCAATTCACTGGTCTCAATACTCAATACTCAACCAGCAATCTACAAATCTCGATCCACAAACATCAATTCTCATCACTCAACCCTCAACACTCAGTCCCCAATCCTCAATATTCGATCCTCAATCCTTAATCCACAATCCCCAATCTTCAATCTTCAATCCTCAATACTCAATCTTCAATCCTCAATACTCAATTCTCAATCCTCAAACATCAATCCTCAATCCTCAATCTTCAATCGTCAATACTCAGACCTCAAACATCAATACTCAACCCTCAGTCCTCGTCCTCAGCCCACAACTCTCAATCCTCGATCCTCAATCTTCAATCATCAATATTCAATCTTCAATCCTCAATCCTCAATCCTCAATACTCAATCCTCTATCCTCAATGTTCAATCCTCAATACCCAATCCTCAATCTTCAATCCTCAATCCTCAGTCCTCAATCCACAATCCTCAATCCTCATTCTTCAATCCTCAATACCCAATCCTCAATCCTCAATATTCAATCCTCAATACTCAATCTTCAATCCTCAATCCTCAATCCTCAATCCTCAATCCTCAGTCATCGATCCTCAATCTTCAATACTCAATCGTCAATCCTGAGTCCTCAATACTCAATCCTCAATCCTCGTTCCACAAACCTCAATCCTCAACCCTCAGTCCTCATCCTCAATTCTCAATTCTCAATCCTCAATCCTCAATCCTCAATCTTCAATCCTCAATAAACAATCTCCAATCCTAGATCCTCAATCCCCAACCCTCAATCCTTAATCCTCAATCTTCAATCCTCAATCCCCAGTCCTTAATCTTCAATCCTCAATGCTCAATCCTCAATCCCCAAGCCTCAGTCCTGAATCCTCAATCCTCAACCGTCAAACCTCAATCCTCAACCGTCAGTCCTCGTCCTTAATCCTCAACCCTCAATCCTCAATCCTCAACCCTCAATCTTCAATCCTCAATAACCAATCTCCAATCCTAGATCCTCAATCCCCAATCCTCTATTCTTAATCCTCAATCTTCAATCCTCAATCCCCAGTCCTCAATCTTCAATCCTCAATGCTCAATCCTCGATCCTCAATCCTCAGTCCACAATCCTCAATCCTCAATCCTCAAACCTCAATATTCAACCGTCAGTCCTCATCCTGAATCCTCAACACTCAATCCTCAATCCTCAATCCTCAATACTCAATATTCAACACACAACCCTCATTCATCAATCCTCAATACTCAACCATCAATCCTCAATTCTCAATACTCAATAGAATATCCTGAATTCTCATGGTTCAATACTCAATCCACAAAATTCAATAATCAAATCTCAATCCTCAAACATCAATTCTCAACACTCAATCCTCAATACTCAGACATCTCTCTTCAATCCTCCATCCTCAATCCTCAATCCTCAAGCGTCAATCCTTAATCCTCAAATCTCAACCCTCAATCCTCAGTCCTCAAACCTCAATCCGGAATCCTCAATCCTGAATCCCCAATCTTCAGCCGTCAGTCCTCAACAATCAATTGTCAATCCTCAATCCTCAATAGAATATCCTCAATTCACTGGTCTCAATACTCAATACTCAACCAGCAATCTACAAATCTCGATCCACAAACATCAATTCTCATCACTCAACCCTCAACACTCAGTCCCCAATCCTCAATATTCGATCCTCAATCCTTAATCCACAATCCCCAATCTTCAATCTTCAATCCTCAATACTCAATCTTCAATCCTCAATACTCAATTCTCAATCCTCAAACATCAATCCTCAATCCTCAATCTTCAATCGTCAATACTCAGACCTCAAACATCAATACTCAACCCTCAGTCCTCGTTCTCAGCCCACAACTCTCAATCCTCGATCCTCAATCTTCAATCATCAATATTCAATCTTCAATCCTCAATCCTCAATCCTCAATACTCAATCCTCTATCCTCAATGTTCAATCCTCAATACCCAATCCTCAATCTTCAATCCTCAATGCTCAGTCCTCAATCCACAATCCTCAATCCTCATTCTTCAATCCTCAATACCCAATCCTCAATCCTCAATATTCAATCCTCAATACTCAATCTTCAATCCTCAATCCTCAATCCTCAATCGTCAATCCTCAGTCATCGATCCTCAATCTTCAATACTCAATCGTCAATACCTGAGTCCTCAATACTCAATCCTCAATCCTCGTTCCACAAACCTCAATCCTCAACCCTCAGTCCTCATCCTCAATTCTCAATTCTCAATCCTCAATCCTCAATCCTCAATCTTCAATCCTCAATAAACAATCTCCAATCCTAGATCCTCAATCCCCAACCCTCAATCCTTAATCCTCAATCTTCAATCCTCAATCCCCAGTCCTCAATCCTCAATCCTCAATCCTCAATCCTCAATCCTCAATCCTCAACCTTCAATCCTCAATACTCAATCTGCAACCTTCAATCCTCAATTATCAATCCTCAATCCTCATTCTTCAATCCTCAATACCCAATCCTCAATCTTCAATCCTCAATCCTCAATCCTCAATTCTCAATTCTCAATCCTCAATCCTCAGACCTCGAACATCAATATTCAACCCTCAGTCCTCGTCCTCAATCCACAACCCTCAATCCTCAATCCTCAATCCTCAATCTTTAATCCTCAACCCTCAATCCTCAATCCTCAATCATCAATCTTCAATCCTCAATCCTCAATTCTCAATCCTCAATCGTCAGTCTTCAATCCTCAATACTCAATCTTCAATCCTCAATCCTCAATTTTCAATCCTCAATCCTCAATCCTCAATCCTCAATCTTCAATCCTCAATACTCAAACTGCAACCGTCAATCCTCAATCCTCAATATTCAATCATCAATATTCAATCTTCAGTCCTCAATCCTCAATCCTCAATGTTCAAACCGCAATACCCAATCCTCAATCTTCAATCCTCAGTCCTCAAACCTCAATCCTCAACTGTCAGTCCTCGTCCTCAATCCTCAAACATCAATCCTCAATCCTGAATCTTCAATCATCAATACTCAATCTTCAATCCCCAATACTCAATCCTCAATCCTCACCCCTCAATCCTCAATCCTCAATCCTCAATCCTCAGTCCTCAAACCTCAAACCTGTATCCTCAATCCTGAATCCTCAATCTTCAGACCTCAGTCCTCAACAATCAGTTGTCAATTCTCAATCCTCAATAGAATATCATCAATTCACAGTTTTCAATACTCAATACTCAATCTGCAATCTTCAGATCTCTATCCACAAACATCAATTCACATCATTCAACCCTCAACACTCAGTCCCCAATCCTCAATCCTCAATCCTCAATCCTCAATCCTCAACCTTCAGTCCTCAATACTCAATCTTGAATCCTCAATCCTCAACCCTCAACCCTCAGACCTCATCCTCAATCCTCAATCCTCAATACCCAATCCTCAATCTTCAATCCTCCATCCTCAATCCTCAATTCTCAATCCTCAATCCTCAATCCTCAGACCTCAAACATCCATACTCAATCCTCAATCCTCGTCCTCAGTCCACAACACTCAATCCTCAATCCTCAATCCTCAGTCCTCAATCCTCAATCCTCAATCCTCAAACCTCAATCCTCAACCGTCAGTCCTCGTCCTCAATCCTCAAACATCAATCCTCAATGCTCAATCTTCAATCATCAATACTCAATCTTCAATCCTCAATACTCAATCCTCAATCCTCAATACTCAATCCTCAATATTCAACACACCTCCCTCAAACATCAATCCTCAATACTCAACAGTCAATCCTCAATTCTCAATACTCAACATAATATCCTGAATTCTCATGATTCAATACTCAATCCTCAATAGAATATCCTCAATTCACTGGTCTCAATACTCAATACTCAACCAGCAATCTACAAATCTCGATCCACAAACATCAATTCTCATCACTCAACCCTCAACACTCAGTCCCCAATCCTCAATATTCGATCCTCAATCCTTAATCCACAATCCCCAATCTTCAATCTTCAATCCTCAATACTCAATCTTCAATCCTCAATACTCAATTCTCAATCCTCAAACATCAATCCTCAATCCTCAATCTTCAATCGTCAATACTCAGACCTCAAACATCAATACTCAACCCTCAGTCCTCGTCCTCAGCCCACAACTCTCAATCCTCGATCCTCAATCTTCAATCATCAATATTCAATCTTCAATCCTCAATCCTCAATCCTCAATACTCAATCCTCTATCCTCAATGTTCAGTCCTCAATACCCAATCCTCAATCTTCAATCCTCAATCCTCAGTCCTCAATCCACAATCCTCAATCCTCATTCTTCAATCCTCAATACCCAATCCTCAATCCTCAATATTCAATCCTCAATACTCAATCTTCAATCCTCAATCCTCAATCCTCAATCCTCAATCCTCAGTCATCGATCCTCAATCTTCAATACTCAATCGTCAATCCTGAGTCCTCAATACTCAATCCTCAATCCTCGTTCCACAAACCTCAATCCTCAACCCTCAGTCCTCATCCTCAATTCTCAATTCTCAATCCTCAATCCTCAATCCTCAATCTTCAATCCTCAATAAACAATCTCCAATCCTAGATCCTCAATCCCCAACCCTCAATCCTTAATCCTCAATCTTCAATCCTCAATCCGCAGTCCTTAATCTTCAATCCTCAATGCTCAATCCTCAATCCCAAAGCCTCAGTCCTCAATCCTCAATCCTCAACCGTCAAACCTCAATCCTCAACCGTCAGTCCTCGTCCTTAATCCGCAACCCTCAATCCTCAATCCTCAACCCTCAATCTTCAATCCTCAATAACCAATCTCCAATCCTAGATCCTCAATCCCCAACCCTCAATCCTTAATCCTCAATCTTCAATCCTCAATCCGCAGTCCTTAATCTTCAATCCTCAATGCTCAATCCTCAATCCCAAAGCCTCAGTCCTCAATCCTCAATCCTCAACCGTCAAACCTCAATCCTCAACCGTCAGTCCTCGTCCTTAATCCTCAACCCTCAATCCTCAATCCTCAACCCTCAATCTTCAATCCTCAATAACCAATCTCCAATCCTAGATCCTCAATCCCCAATCCTCTATCCTTAATCCTCAATCTTCAATCCTCAATCCCCAGTCCTCAATCTTCAATCCTCAATGCTCAATCCTCGATCCTCAATCCTCAGTCCACAATCCTCAATCCTCAATCCTCAAACCTCAATACTCAACCGTCAGTCCTCATCCTGAATCCTCAACACTCAATCCTCAATCCTCAATCCTCAATACTCAATATTCAACACACAACCCTCATTCATCAATCCTCAATACTCAACCATCAATCCTCAATTCTCAATACTCAATAGAATATCCTGAATTCTCATGGTTCAATACTCAATCCACAAAATTCAATAATCAAATCTCAATCCTCAAACATCAATTCTCAACACTCAATCCTCAATACTCAGACATCTCTCTTCAATCCTCCATCCTCAATCCTCAATCCTCAAGCGTCAATCCTCAATCCTCAAATCTCAACCCTCAATCCTCAGTCCTCAAACCTCAATCCGGAATCCTCAATCCTGAATCCCCAATCTTCAGCCGTCAGTCCTCAACAATCAATTGTCAATCCTCAATCCTCAATAGAATATCCTCAATTCACAGTTTTCAATACGCAATCCCCATTCTTCAATCTTCAAATCTCAATCCACAAACATCTATTCTCATCACTCAACACTGACCACTCAGTCCTCAATCTTCAATCCTCAATCCTCAATCCTCAATCTTCAATCCTCTATACTCAATAGTCAATCCTCAATCCTCAATTCTCAATCCTCAATACTCAATCCTCAAACCTCAATCCTCAACCCTCAATCCTCAATCCTCAATTCTCAATCCTCAATCCTCAATCCTCAGACCCCAAACATCAATACTCAACCCTCAGTCCTCGTCCTCAGTCCACAACACTCAATCCTCAATCCTCAGTTCTCAATCCTCAATCCCCAATCCTCAACCGTCAGTCCTCGTCCTCAATCCTCAAACATCAATCCTCAATTCTCAATCTTCAATCATCAATACTCAGTCTTCAATCCTCAATCCTCAATCCTCAATCTTCAATCCTCTATACTCAATCTTCAATCCTCAATCCTCAGTGCTCAAACCTCAATCCTCAATCCTCAATCCTCAATCCTCAATCCTCAATCTTCAGTCCTCAACACTCAATCTTCAATTTTCAGTCCTCAATCCTCAACCCTCAGACCTCATCCTCAATCCTCAATTCTCAATCCTCAATCCTCAATCTTCAATCCTCAATCCTCAATCCTCAATCCTCAATCCTCAATCCTCAATCTGCAAGCCTGAATCCTCAATCCTCAATCCTCAATCCTCAATCCTCAGTCCTCAAACCTCAATCCTTAATCCTCAATCCTGAATCCTCAATCTTCAGCCCTCAGTCCTCAACAATCAGTTGTCAATCCTGAATCCTCAATAGAATATCCTGAATTCACAGATTTCAATACTCAACACTCAATCTGCAATCTTCAAATCTCTATCCACAAACATCAATTCTCATCACTCAACCCTCAACACTCAGTCCTCAATGCGCAATCCTCAATCCTCAATTCTCAATCTTCAATCCTCAATACTGAATCTTCAATATTCAATCCTCAATCCTCAATCCTCAATCCTCAATCCTCAATCCTCAACCCTCAGTCCTCGTTCCTCAAACCTCAATGCTCAACCCTCAGTCCTCAATCTTCAGTCCTCAATACTCAATCTTCAATTTTCAATCCGCAACCCTCAACCCTCAGACCTCATCCTCAATCCTCAATTCTCAATCCTCAATCCTCAATCTTCAATCCTCAATACTCAATCTTCAATCCTCGATCCTCAATCCTCAATCCCCAATCCTCAATACTCAGTCATCAGTACTCAATCTTCAATACTCAATCCTCAATCCTCAATCCTCAATCCTCAATCCTCAATCTTCAATCCTCAATCCTCAACCCTCAATCCTCGTTCCTCAAACCTCAATGCTCAACCCCCAGTCCTCATCCTCAATTCTCTATTCTCAATCGTCAATCCTCAATCCTCATTCTTCAATCCTCAACACCCAATCCTCAATCTTCAATCCTCAATCCTCAACCCTCAATTCTCAATCCTCAATCCTCAATCCTCAGACCTCAAACATCAATACGCAGTCCTCAAACCTCAATCCGGAATCCTCAATACTCAGTCCTCAAACCTCAATCCGGAATCCTCAATCCTGAATCCTCAGTCTTCAGCCGTCAGTCCTCAACAATCAATCGTCAATCCTCAATCCTCAGAACTGAAACATCAGTATTCAATCCTCAGTCCTCGTCCTCAAGCCACAACCCTCAATGCTCAATCCTCAATCTTCAATCATCAATATTCAATCTTCAATCCTCAATACTAAATCCTCAATCCTCAATCCTCAATCCTCAATCTTCAATCCTCAATCCTCAATCTGCAATCCTCAATCCTCAATCCTCAATCCTCAATCCTCAGGCCTCAAACCTCAATCCTTAATCCTCAGTCCTGAATCCTCAATCATCAGCCCTCACTCCTCAACAATCAGTTGTCAATCCTCAATCCTCAATAGAATATCATCAATTCACAGTTTTCATTACTCAATACTCTATCTGCAATCTTCAAATCTCTATCCACAAACATCAATTCTCATCACTCAACCCTCAACACCCAGTCCCCAATCCTCAATATTCAATCCTCAATCCTCAATTCTCAATTCTCAATCCTCAGTCCTCTATCCTCATTCTTCAAACCTCAATACCTAATCCTCAATCTTCAACCCTCAATCCTCAAACCTCAACTCTCAATCGTCAATCCTCAGTCCTCAGTCCTCAAACCTCAATCCTCAACCCTCAGCCCTCATCCTCAATCCTCAATCCTCAATCCTCAATCCTCAATCCTCAATTCTCAATCCTCAATAATGAGTCCTCAGTCCTCAAACCTCAATCCTCAACCCTCAGCCCTCATCCTCAGTCCTCAATCCTCAATCCTCAATCCTCAACCTTCAATCCTCAATACTCAATCTTCAATCCCCAATCCTCAGTCCTCAAACCTCAATTCTGACTCCTCAATCCTGAATCCTCAATCTTCAGCCCTCAGTCCTCAACAATCAGTTGTCAATCCTCAATCCCCAATAGAATATCCTCAATTCACTGTTTTCAATACTCAATACTCAATCTGCAATCTTCAAACCTCTAGCCACAAACATCAATTCTCATCACTCAACCCTCAACACTCAGTCCTCAATGTTCAACCATCAATCCTCAATTCTCAATCTTCAATCCTCAATACTGAATCTTCAATCCTCAATCCCCAATCCTCAGTCCTCAATCCTCAATCCTCAATCCTCAATCCTCAGTCCTCAACTCTCAATCGTCAATCTTCAATCCTCAATCCTCAATCTTCAATCCTCAATCCTCAATCCTCAATTCTCAATCCTCAATCCTCATTCCTCAGACCTCAAACATCAATACTCATCCCTGAGTCCTCGTCCTCAATCCACAACCCTCAATCCTCAATCCTCAATCCTCAATCCTCAATCCTCAATCCTCAATTCTCAATCCTCAATCCTCAATCCTGAGACCCCAAACATCAATACTCAACCCTCAGTCCTCGTCCTCAGTCCACAACACTCAATCCTCAATCCTCAGTCCTCAATCCTCAATCCCCAATCCTCAACCGTCAGTCCTCGTCATCAATCCTCAAACATCAATCCTCAATTCTCAATCTTCAATCATCAATACTCAGTCTTCAATCCTCAATCCTCAATCCTCAATCTTCAATCCTCTATACTCAATCATCAATCCTCAATCCTCAGTGCTCAAACCTCAATCCTCAATCCTCAATCCTCAATCCTCAATCCTCAATCTTCAGTCCTCAACACTCAATCTTCAATTTTCAGTCCTCAATCCTCAACCCTCAGACCTCATCCTCAATCCTCAATTCTCAATCCTCAATCCTCAATCTTCAATCCTCAATCCTCAATCCTCAATCCTCAATCCTCAATCCTCAATCTGCAATCCTCAATCCTCAATCCTCAATCCTCAATCCTCAATCCTCAGTCCTCAAACCTCAATCCTTAATCCTCAATCCTGAATCCTCAATCTTCAGCCCTCAGTCCTCAACAATCAGTTGTCAATCCTCAATCCTCAATAGAATATCCTCAATTCACAGTATTCAATACTCAACACTCAATCTGCAATCTTCAAATCTCTATCCACAAACATCAATTCTCATCACTCAACCCTCAACACTCAGTCCTCAATGCTCAATCCTCAATCCTCAATTCTCAATCTTCAATCCTCAATACTGAATCTTCAATACTCAATCCTCAATCCTCAATCCTCAATCCTCAATCCTCAACCCTCAGTCCTCGTTCCTCAAACCTCAATGCTCAACCCTCAGTCCTCAATCTTCAGTCCTCAATACTCAATCTTCAATTTTCAATCCTCAATCCTCAACCCTCAGACCTTATCCTCAATCCTCAATTCTCAATCCTCAATCCTCAATCTTCAATCCTCAATACTCAATCTTCAATCCTCGATCCTCAATCCTCAATCCTCAATCCTCAATACTCAGTCATCAATACTCAATCTTCAATACTCAATCCTCAATCCTCAATCCTCAATCCTCAATCCTCAATCCTCAACCCTCAATCCTCGTTCCTCAAACCTCAATGCTCAACCCTCAGTCCTCATCCTCAATTCTCTATTCTCAATCGTCAATCCTCAATCCTCATTCTTCAATCCTCAACACCCAATCCTCAATCCTCAATCCTCAATCCTCAACCCTCAATTCTCAATCCTCAATCCTCAATCCTCAGACCTCAAACATCAATACGCAGTCCACAAACCTCAATCCGGAATCCTCAATCCTCAGTCCTCAAACCTCAATCCGGAATCCTCAATCCTGCATCCTGAGTCTTCAGCCGTCAGTCCTCAACAATCAATCGTCAATCCTCAATCCTCAGAACTCAAACATCAGTATTCAATCCTCAGTCCTCGTCCTCAAACCACAACCCTCAGTGCTCAATCTACAATCTTCAATCATCAATATTCAATCTTCAATCCTCAATACTAAATCCTCAATCCTCAATCCTCAATCCTCAATCTTCAATCCTCAAGCCTCAATCTGCAATCCTCAATCCTCAATCCTCAATCCTCAATCCTCAATCCTCAGGCCTCAAACCTCAATCCTTAATCCTCAGTCCTAAATCCTCAACCTTCAGCCCACACTCCTCAACAATCAGTTGTCAATCCTCAATCCTCAATAGAATATCATCAATTCACAGTTTTCATTACTCAATACTCTATCTGCAATCTTCAAATCTCTATCCACAAACATCAATTCTCATCACTCAACCCTCAACACCCAGTCCCCAATCCTCAATATTCAATCCTCAATTCTCAATCCTCACTCCACAATCCTCAACCTTCAATCCTCAATACTCAGTCTTCAATTCTCAGTCCTCTATCCTCAATCCTCATTTCTCAAACCTCAATCGTCAATCTTCAATCCTCAATACTCAATCCTCAATCCTCAATCCTCAATCCTCAATCATCAATACTCATTCTTCAATCCGCAATACCCAATCCTCAATCCACAAACCTCAACCATCAATCCTCAATACACAGTCTTCAATGCTCAATCCTCAATCCTCAATCCACAATTCTCAATCCTCAATCGTCAATCTTCAATCCTCAATACTCAACCTTCAATCCTCAATCGTCAATACTCAATCCTCAATCCTCATTCTTCAATCCGCAATACCCTATCCTCAATCTTCAATCCTCAATCCTCAATCCTCAATTCTCAATTCTCAATCCTCAGTCCTCTATCCTCATTCTTCAAACCTCAATACCTAATCCTCAATCTTCAATCCTGAATCCTCAAACCTCAACTCTCAATCGTCAATCCTCAGTCCTCAGTCCTCAAACCTCAATCCTCAACCCTCAGCCCTCATCCTCAATCCTCAATCCTCAATCCTCAATCCTCAATCCTCAATTCTCAATCCTCAATAATGAGTCCTCAGTCCTCAAACCTCAATCCTCAACCCTCAGCCCTCATCCTCAGTCCTCAATCCTCAATCCTCAATCCTCAATCCTCAATCTTCAATCCTCAATACTCAATCTTCAATCCCCAATCCTCAGTCCTCAAACCTCAACTCTGAATCCTCAATCCTGTATCCTCAATCTTCAGCCCTCAGTCCTCAACAATCAGTTGTCAATCCTCAATCCCCAATAGAATATCCTCAATTCACTGTTTTCAATACTCAATACTCAATCTGCAATCTTCAAACCTCTAGCCACAAACATCAATTCTCATCACTCAACCCTCAACACTCAGTCCTCAATGTTCAACCATCAATCCTCAATTCTCAATCTTCAATCCTCAATACTGAATCTTCAATCCTCAATCCTCAATCCTCAGTCCTCAATTCTCAATCCTCAATCCTCAATCCTCAATCCTCAGTCCTCAATCATCAATCTTCAATCCTCAATACTCAATCTTCAATCCTCTATTCTCAATCCTCAATCCCCAATCCTCAATCCTCAATCCTCAATCCTCAACTCTCAATCGTCAATCTTCAATCCTCAATACTCAATCTTCAATACTCAATCCTCAATCCCCAATCCTCAAACCTCATTCTTCAATCCTCAATACCCAATCCTCAATCTTCTATCCTCAATCCTCAATCCTCAATCCTCAATCATCAATCCTCAATCTTCATTCTTCAATCCTTAGTCCCAAATTCTCAATCTTCATTACTCAATCCTCAATCCTCAACCTTCAATCCTCAATACTCAATCTTCAATCCTCAATCCTCAATCCTAAATTCTCAATCCTCATTCTTCCATCCTCAATACCCAATCCTCAATCTTCAATCCTCAACCCTCAATCCTCAGACCTCAAACATCAATACTCAACCCTCAGTCCTCGTCCTCAATCCACAACCCTGAATCCTCAATCCTCAATCCTCAATGTTCAATCATCAATATTCAATCCTCAGTCCTCAATCCTCAATCCTCAAGCCTCAATCCTCTATCCTCAATGTTCAATCCTCAATACCCAATCCTCAATCTTCAGTCCTCAATACTCCATCATCAATCCTCAATCCTCAATCTTCAGCCCTCAATCCTCAGTCCTCAAACTTTAGTCCCGAATCCTCAATCCTGAATCCTCAATCTTCAGCCCTCAGTCCTCAACAATCAATCGTCAATCCTCAATCCTCAATAGAATATCCTCAATTCACTGTATTTCAATACTCAATCCCCATTCTTCAATCTTCAAATTTCAATCCACAAACATCAATTCTCATCACTCAACCCTCAACACTCAGTCCTCAATCGTCAATCCTCAATCCTCAATCCTCAATCTTCAATCCCCAATCCTCAACCATCAGTCCTGAATCCTCAATACTCAATTCTCAATCCTCAAACATCAATCCTCAATCCTCAATCTTCAATCGTCAATACTCAGACCTCAAACATCAATACTCAACCCTCAGTCCTCGTCCTCAGCCCACAACTCTCAATCCTCGATCCTCAATCTTCAATCATCAATATTCAATCTTCAATCCTCAATCCTCAATCCTCAATACTCAATCCTCTATCCTCAATGTTCAATCCTCAATACCCAATCCTCAATCTTCAATCCTCAATCCTCAGTCCTCAATCCACAATCCTCAATCCTCATTCTTCAATCCTCAATACCCAATCCTCAATCCTCAATATTCAATCCTCAATACTCAATCTTCAATCCTCAATCCTCAATCCTCAATCCTCAATCCTCAGTCATCGATCCTCAATCTTCAATACTCAATCGTCAATCCTGAGTCCTCAATACTCAATCCTCAATCCTCGTTCCACAAACCTCAATCCTCAACCCTCAGTCCTCATCCTCAATTCTCAATTCTCAATCCTCAATCCTCAATCCTCAATCTTCAATCCTCAATAAACAATCTCCAATCCTAGATCCTCAATCCCCAACCCTCAATCCTTAATCCTCAATCTTCAATCCTCAATCCCCAGTCCTTAATCTTCAATCCTCAATGCTCAATCCTCAATCCCCAAGCCTCAGTCCTGAATCCTCAATCCTCAACCGTCAAACCTCAATCCTCAACCGTCAGTCCTCGTCCTTAATCCTCAACCCTCAATCCTCAATCCTCAACCCTCAATCTTCAATCCTCAATAACCAATCTCCAATCCTAGATCCTCAATCCCCAATCCTCTATCCTTAATCCTCAATCTTCAATCCTCAATCCCCAGTCCTCAATCTTCAATCCTCAATGCTCAATCCTCGATCCTCAATCCTCAGTCCACAATCCTCAATCCTCAATCCTCAAACCTCAATATTCAACCGTCAGTCCTCATCCTGAATCCTCAACACTCAATCCTCAATCCTCAATCCTCAATACTCAATATTCAACACACAACCCTCATTCATCAATCCTCAATACTCAACCATCAATCCTCAATTCTCAATACTCAATAGAATATCCTGAATTCTCATGGTTCAATACTCAATCCACAAAATTCAATAATCAAATCTCAATCCTCAAACATCAATTCTCAACACTCAATCCTCAATACTCAGACATCTCTCTTCAATCCTCCATCCTCAATCCTCAATCCTCAAGCGTCAATCCTCAATCCTCAAATCTCAACCCTCAATCCTCAGTCCTCAAACCTCAATCCGGAATCCTCAATCCTGAATCCCCAATCTTCAGCCGTCAGTCCTCAACAATCAATTGTCAATCCTCAATCCTCAATAGAATATCCTCAATTCACAGTTTTCAATACGCAATCCCCATTCTTCAATCTTCAAATCTCAATCCACAAACATCTATTCTCATCACTCAACACTGAACACTCAGTCCTCAATCTTCAATCCTCAATCCTCAATCCTCAATCTTCAATCCTCTATACTCAATAGTCAATCCTCAATCCTCAATTCTCAATCCTCAATACTCAATCCTCAAACCTCAATCCTCAACCCTCAATCCTCAATCCTCAATTCTCAATCCTCAATCCTCAATCCTCAGACCCCAAACATCAATACTCAACCCTCAGTCCTCGTCCTCAGTCCACAACACTCAATCCTCAATCCTCAGTTCTCAATCCTCAATCCCCAATCCTCAACCGTCAGTCCTCGTCCTCAATCCTCAAACATCAATCCTCAATTCTCAATCTTCAATCATCAATACTCAGTCTTCAATCCTCAATCCTCAATCCTCAATCTTCAATCCTCTATACTCAATCTTCAATCCTCAATCCTCAGTGCTCAAACCTCAATCCTCAATCCTCAATCCTCAATCCTCAATCCTCAATCTTCAATCCTCTATACTCAATCTTCAATCCTCAATCCTCAGTGCTCAAACCTCAATCCTCAATCCTCAATCCTCAATCCTCAATCCTCAATCTTCAGTCCTCAACACTCAATCTTCAATTTTCAGTCCTCAATCCTCAACCCTCAGACCTCATCCTCAATCCTCAATTCTCAATCCTCAATCCTCAATCTTCAATCCTCAATCCTCAATCCTCAATCCTCAATCCTCAATCCTCAATCTGCAATCCTGAATCCTCAATCCTCAATCCTCAATCCTCAATCCTCAGTCCTCAAACCTCAATCCTTAATCCTCAATCCTGAATCCTCAATCTTCAGCCCTCAGTCCTCAACAATCAGTTGTCAATCCTCAATCCTCAATAGAATATCCTCAATTCACAGATTTCAATACTCAACACTCAATCTGCAATCTTCAAATCTCTATCCACAAACATCAATTCTCATCACTCAACCCTCAACACTCAGTCCTCAATGCGCAATCCTCAATCCTCAATTCTCAATCTTCAATCCACAATACTGAATCTTCAATATTCAATCCTCAATCCTCAATCCTCAATCCTCAATCCTCAATCCTCAACCCGCAGTCCTCGTTCCTCAAACCTCAATGCTCAACCCTCAGTCCTCAATCTTCAGTCCTCAATACTCAATCTTCAATTTTCAATCCGCAATCCTCAACCCTCAGACCTCATCCTCAATCCTCAATTCTCAATCCTCAATCCTCAATCTTCAATCCTCAATACTCAATCTTCAATCCTCGATCCTCAATCCTCAATCCTCAATCCTCAATACTCAGTCATCAGTACTCAATCTTCAATACTCAATCCTCAATCCTCAATCCTCAATCCTCAATCCTCAATCCTCAATCCTCAATCCTCAACCCTCAATCCTCGTTCCTCAAACCTCAATGCTCAACCCCCAGTCCTCATCCTCAATTCTCTATTCTCAATCCTCAATCCTCAATCCTCAATCCTCAATCCTCAATCCTCAATCCTCAATCCTGAATCCTCAATCCTGAATCCTCAATCTTCAGCCCTCAGTCCTCAACAATCGGTTGTCAATACTCAATCCTCAATAGAATATCCTCAATTCACTGGTCTCAATACTCAATACTCAACCAGCAATCTACAAATCTCGATCCACAAACATCAATTCTCATCACTCAACCCTCAACACTCAGTCCCCAATCCTCAATATTCGATCCTCAATCCTTAATCCACAATCCCCAATCTTCAATCTTCAATCCTCAATACTCAATCTTCAATCCTCAATACTCAATTCTCAATCCTCAAACATCAATCCTCAATCCTCAATCTTCAATCGTCAATACTCAGACCTCAAACATCAATACTCAACCCTCAGTCCTCGTCCTCAGCCCACAACTCTCAATCCTCGATCCTCAATCTTCAATCATCAATATTCAATCTTCAATCCTCAATCCTCAATCCTCAATACTCAATCCTCTATCCTCAATGTTCAATCCTCAATACCCAATCCTCAATCTTCAATCCTCAATCCTCAGTCCTCAATCCACAATCCTCAATCCTCATTCTTCAATCCTCAATACCCAATCCTCAATCCTCAATATTCAATCCTCAATACTCAATCTTCAATCCTCAATCCTCAATCCTCAATCCTCAATCCTCAGTCATCGATCCTCAATCTTCAATACTCAATCGTCAATCCTGAGTCCTCAATGCTCAATCCTCAATCCTCGTTCCACAAACCTCAATCCTCAACCCTCAGTCCTCATCCTCAATTCTCAATTCTCAATCCTCAATCCTCAATCCTCAATCTTCAATCCTCAATAAACAATCTCCAATCCTAGATCCTCAATCCCCAACCCTCAATCCTTAACCCTCAATCTTCAATCCTCAATCCCCAGTCCTTAATCTTCAATCCTCAATGCTCAATCCTCAATCCCCAAGCCTCAACCTTCAATCCTCAATACTCAATCTGCAACCTTCAATCCTCAATTATCAATCCTCAATCCTCATTCTTCAATCCTCAATACCCAATCCTCAGTCTTCAATCCTCAATCCTCAATCCTCAATTCTCAATTCTCAATCCTCAATCCTCAGACCTCGAACATCAATATTCAACCCTCAGTCCTCGTCCTCAATCCACAACCCTCAATCCTCAATCCTCAATCCTCAATCTTTAATCCTCAACCCTCAATCCTCAATCCTCAATCATCAATCTTCAATCCTCAATCCTCAATTCTCAATCCTCAATCGTCAGTCTTCAATCCTCAATACTCAATCTTCAATCCTCAATCCTCAATTTTCAATCCTCAATCCTCAATCCTCAATCCTCAATCTTCAATCCTCAATACTCAAACTGCAACCGTCAATCCTCAATCCTCAATATTCAATCATCAATATTCAATCTTCAGTCCTCAATCCTCAATCCTCAATGTTCAAACCGCAATACCCAATCCTCAATCTTCAATCCTCAGTCCTCAAACCTCAATCCTCAACCGTCAGTCCTCGTCCTCAATCCTCAAACATCAATCCTCAATCCTGAATCTTCAATCATCAATACTCAATCTTCAATCCCCAATACTCAATCCTCAATCCTCACCCCTCAATCCTCAATCCTCAATCCTCAATCCTCAGTCCTCAAACCTCAAACCTGTATCCTCAATCCTGAATCCTCAATCTTCAGACCTCAGTCCTCAACAATCAGTTGTCAATTCTCAATCCTCAATAGAATATCATCAATTCACAGTTTTCAATACTCAATACTCAATCTGCAATCTTCAGATCTCTATCCACAAACATCAATTCACATCATTCAACCCTCAACACTCAGTCCCCAATCCTCAATCCTCAATCCTCAATCCTCAATCCTCAACCTTCAGTCCTCAATACTCAATCTTGAATCCTCAATCCTCAACCCTCAACCCTCAGACCTCATCCTCAATCCTCAATCCTCAATACCCAATCCTCAATCTTCAATCCTCCATCCTCAATCCTCAATTCTCAATCCTCAATCCTCAATCCTCAATACTCAGTCATCAGTACTCAATCTTCAATACTCAATCCTCAATCCTCAATCCTCAATCCTCAATCCTCAATCCTCAATCCTCAATCCTCAACCCTCAATCCTCGTTCCTCAAACCTCAATGCTCAACCCCCAGTCCTCATCCTCAATTCTCTATTCTCAATCCTCAATCCTCAATCCTCAATCCTCAATCCTCAATCCTCAATCCTCAATCCTGAATCCTCAATCCTGAATCCTCAATCTTCAGCCCTCAGTCCTCAACAATCGGTTGTCAATACTCAATCCTCAATAGAATATCCTCAATTCACTGGTCTCAATACTCAATACTCAACCAGCAATCTACAAATCTCGATCCACAAACATCAATTCTCATCACTCAACCCTCAACACTCAGTCCCCAATCCTCAATATTCGATCCTCAATCCTTAATCCACAATCCCCAATCTTCAATCTTCAATCCTCAATACTCAATCTTCAATCCTCAATACTCAATTCTCAATCCTCAAACATCAATCCTCAATCCTCAATCTTCAATCGTCAATACTCAGACCTCAAACATCAATACTCAACCCTCAGTCCTCGTCCTCAGCCCACAACTCTCAATCCTCGATCCTCAATCTTCAATCATCAATAGTCAATCTTCAATCCTCAATCCTCAATCCTCAATACTCAATCCTCTATCCTCAATGTTCAATCCTCAATACCCAATCCTCAATCTTCAATCCTCAATCCTCAGTCCTCAATCCACAATCCTCAATCCTCATTCTTCAATCCTCAATACCCAATCCTCAATCCTCAATATTCAATCCTCAATACTCAATCTTCAATCCTCAATCCTCAATCCTCAATCCTCAATCCTCAGTCATCGATCCTCAATCTTCAATACTCAATCGTCAATCCTGAGTCCTCAATACTCAATCCTCAATCCTCGTTCCACAAACCTCAATCCTCAACCCTCAGTCCTCATCCTCAATTCTCAATTCTCAATCCTCAATCCTCAATCCTCAATCTTCAATCCTCAATAAACAATCTCCAATCCTAGATCCTCAATCCCCAACCCTCAATCCTTAATCCTCAATCTTCAATCCTCAATCCCCAGTCCTTAATCTTCAATCCTCAATGCTCAATCCTCAATCCCCAAGCCTCAGTCCTCAATCCTCAATCCTCAACCGTCAAACCTCAATCCTCAACCGTCAGTCCTCGTCCTTAATCCTCAACCCTCAATCCTCAATCCTCAACCCTCAATCTTCAATCCTCAATAACCAATCTCCAATCCTAGATCCTCAATCCCCAATCCTCTATCCTTAATCCTCAATCTTCAATCCTCAATCCCCAGTCCTCAATCTTCAATCCTCAATGCTCAATCCTCGATCCTCAATCCTCAGTCCACAATCCTCAATCCTCAATCCTCAAACCTCAATATTCAACCGTCAGTCCTCATCCTGAATCCTCAACACTCAATCCTCAATCCTCAATCCTCAATACTCAATATTCAACACACAACCCTCATTCATCAATCCTCAATACTCAACCATCAATCCTCAATTCTCAATACTCAATAGAATATCCTGAATTCTCATGGTTCAATACTCAATCCACAAAATTCAATAATCAAATCTCAATCCTCAAACATCAATTCTCAACACTCAATCCTCAATACTCAGACATCTCTCTTCAATCCTCCATCCTCAATCCTCAATCCTCAAGCGTCAATCCTCAATCCTCAAATCTCAACCCTCAATCCTCAGTCCTCAAACCTCAATCCGGAATCCTCAATCCTGAATCCCCAATCTTCAGCCGTCAGTCCTCAACAATCAATTGTCAATCCTCAATCCTCAATAGAATATCCTCAATTCACAGTTTTCAATACGCAATCCCCATTCTTCAATCTTCAAATCTCAATCCACAAACATCTATTCTCATCACTCAACACTGAACACTCAGTCCTCAATCTTCAATCCTCAATCCTCAATCCTCAATCTTCAATCCTCTATACTCAATAGTCAATCCTCAATCCTCAATTCTCAATCCTCAATACTCAATCCTCAAACCTCAATCCTCAACCCTCAATCCTCAATCCTCAATTCTCAATCCTCAATCCTCAATCCTCAGACCCCAAACATCAATACTCAACCCTCAGTCCTCGTCCTCAGTCCACAACACTCAATCCTCAATCCTCAGTTCTCAATCCTCAATCCCCAATCCTCAACCGTCAGTCCTCGTCCTCAATCCTCAAACATCAATCCTCAATTCTCAATCTTCAATCATCAATACTCAGTCTTCAATCCTCAATCCTCAATCCTCAATCTTCAATCCTCTATACTCAATCTTCAATCCTCAATCCTCAGTGCTCAAACCTCAATCCTCAATCCTCAATCCTCAATCCTCAATCCTCAATCTTCAATCCTCTATACTCAATCTTCAATCCTCAATCCTCAGTGCTCAAACCTCAATCCTCAATCCTCAATCCTCAATCCTCAATCCTCAATCTTCAGTCCTCAACACTCAATCTTCAATTTTCAGTCCTCAATCCTCAACCCTCAGACCTCATCCTCAATCCTCAATTCTCAATCCTCAATCCTCAATCTTCAATCCTCAATCCTCAATCCTCAATCCTCAATCCTCAATCCTCAATCTGCAATCCTGAATCCTCAATCCTCAATCCTCAATCCTCAATCCTCAGTCCTCAAACCTCAATCCTTAATCCTCAATCCTGAATCCTCAATCTTCAGCCCTCAGTCCTCAACAATCAGTTGTCAATCCTCAATCCTCAATAGAATATCCTCAATTCACAGATTTCAATACTCAACACTCAATCTGCAATCTTCAAATCTCTATCCACAAACATCAATTCTCATCACTCAACCCTCAACACTCAGTCCTCAATGCGCAATCCTCAATCCTCAATTCTCAATCTTCAATCCTCAATACTGAATCTTCAATATTCAATCCTCAATCCTCAATCCTCAATCCTCAATCCTCAATCCTCAACCCGCAGTCCTCGTTCCTCAAACCTCAATGCTCAACCCTCAGTCCTCAATCTTCAGTCCTCAATACTCAATCTTCAATTTTCAATCCGCAATCCTCAACCCTCAGACCTCATCCTCAATCCTCAATTCTCAATCCTCAATCCTCAATCTTCAATCCTCAATACTCAATCTTCAATCCTCGATCCTCAATCCTCAATCCTCAATCCTCAATACTCAGTCATCAGTACTCAATCTTCAATACTCAATCCTCAATCCTCAATCCTCAATCCTCAATCCTCAATCCTCAATCCTCAATCCTCAACCCTCAATCCTCGTTCCTCAAACCTCAATGCTCAACCCCCAGTCCTCATCCTCAATTCTCTATTCTCAATCCTCAATCCTCAATCCTCAATCCTCAATCCTCAATCCTCAATCCTCAATCCTGAATCCTCAATCCTGAATCCTCAATCTTCAGCCCTCAGTCCTCAACAATCGGTTGTCAATACTCAATCCTCAATAGAATATCCTCAATTCACTGGTCTCAATACTCAATACTCAACCAGCAATCTACAAATCTCGATCCACAAACATCAATTCTCATCACTCAACCCTCAACACTCAGTCCCCAATCCTCAATATTCGATCCTCAATCCTTAATCCACAATCCCCAATCTTCAATCTTCAATCCTCAATACTCAATCTTCAATCCTCAATACTCAATTCTCAATCCTCAAACATCAATCCTCAATCCTCAATCTTCAATCGTCAATACTCAGACCTCAAACATCAATACTCAACCCTCAGTCCTCGTCCTCAGCCCACAACTCTCAATCCTCGATCCTCAATCTTCAATCATCAATATTCAATCTTCAATCCTCAATCCTCAATCCTCAATACTCAATCCTCTATCCTCAATGTTCAATCCTCAATACCCAATCCTCAATCTTCAATCCTCAATCCTCAGTCCTCAATCCACAATCCTCAATCCTCATTCTTCAATCCTCAATACCCAATCCTCAATCCTCAATATTCAATCCTCAATACTCAATCTTCAATCCTCAATCCTCAATCCTCAATCCTCAATCCTCAGTCATCGATCCTCAATCTTCAATACTCAATCGTCAATCCTGAGTCCTCAATGCTCAATCCTCAATCATCGTTCCACAAACCTCAATCCTCAACCCTCAGTCCTCATCCTCAATTCTCAATTCTCAATCCTCAATCCTCAATCCTCAATCTTCAATCCTCAATAAACAATCTCCAATCCTAGATCCTCAATCCCCAACCCTCAATCCTTAACCCTCAATCTTCAATCCTCAATCCCCAGTCCTTAATCTTCAATCCTCAATGCTCAATCCTCAATCCCCAAGCCTCAACCTTCAATCCTCAATACTCAATCTGCAACCTTCAATCCTCAATTATCAATCCTCAATCCTCATTCTTCAATCCTCAATACCCAATCCTCAGTCTTCAATCCTCAATCCTCAATCCTCAATTCTCAATTCTCAATCCTCAATCCTCAGACCTCGAACATCAATATTCAACCCTCAGTCCTCGTCCTCAATCCACAACCCTCAATCCTCAATCCTCAATCCTCAATCTTTAATCCTCAACCCTCAATCCTCAATCCTCAATCATCAATCTTCAATCCTCAATCCTCAATTCTCAATCCTCAATCGTCAGTCTTCAATCCTCAATACTCAATCTTCAATCCTCAATCCTCAATTTTCAATCCTCAATCCTCAATCCTCAATCCTCAATCTTCAATCCTCAATACTCAAACTGCAACCGTCAATCCTCAATCCTCAATATTCAATCATCAATATTCAATCTTCAGTCCTCAATCCTCAATCCTCAATGTTCAAACCGCAATACCCAATCCTCAATCTTCAATCCTCAGTCCTCAAACCTCAATCCTCAACCGTCAGTCCTCGTCCTCAATCCTCAAACATCAATCCTCAATCCTGAATCTTCAATCATCAATACTCAATCTTCAATCCCCAATACTCAATCCTCAATCCTCACCCCTCAATCCTCAATCCTCAATCCTCAATCCTCAGTCCTCAAACCTCAAACCTGTATCCTCAATCCTGAATCCTCAATCTTCAGACCTCAGTCCTCAACAATCAGTTGTCAATTCTCAATCCTCAATAGAATATCATCAATTCACAGTTTTCAATACTCAATACTCAATCTGCAATCTTCAGATCTCTATCCACAAACATCAATTCACATCATTCAACCCTCAACACTCAGTCCCCAATCCTCAATCCTCAATCCTCAATCCTCAATCCTCAACCTTCAGTCCTCAATACTCAATCTTGAATCCTCAATCCTCAACCCTCAACCCTCAGACCTCATCCTCAATCCTCAATCCTCAATACCCAATCCTCAATCTTCAATCCTCCATCCTCAATCCTCAATTCTCAATCCTCAATCCTCAATCCTCAATACTCAGTCATCAGTACTCAATCTTCAATACTCAATCCTCAATCCTCAATCCTCAATCCTCAATCCTCAATCCTCAATCCTCAATCCTCAACCCTCAATCCTCGTTCCTCAAACCTCAATGCTCAACCCCCAGTCCTCATCCTCAATTCTCTATTCTCAATCCTCAATCCTCAATCCTCAATCCTCAATCCTCAATCCTCAATCCTCAATCCTGAATCCTCAATCCTGAATCCTCAATCTTCAGCCCTCAGTCCTCAACAATCGGTTGTCAATACTCAATCCTCAATAGAATATCCTCAATTCACTGGTCTCAATACTCAATACTCAACCAGCAATCTACAAATCTCGATCCACAAACATCAATTCTCATCACTCAACCCTCAACACTCAGTCCCCAATCCTCAATATTCGATCCTCAATCCTTAATCCACAATCCCCAATCTTCAATCTTCAATCCTCAATACTCAATCTTCAATCCTCAATACTCAATTCTCAATCCTCAAACATCAATCCTCAATCCTCAATCTTCAATCGTCAATACTCAGACCTCAAACATCAATACTCAACCCTCAGTCCTCGTCCTCAGCCCACAACTCTCAATCCTCGATCCTCAATCTTCAATCATCAATAGTCAATCTTCAATCCTCAATCCTCAATCCTCAATACTCAATCCTCTATCCTCAATGTTCAATCCTCAATACCCAATCCTCAATCTTCAATCCTCAATCCTCAGTCCTCAATCCACAATCCTCAATCCTCATTCTTCAATCCTCAATACCCAATCCTCAATCCTCAATATTCAATCCTCAATACTCAATCTTCAATCCTCAATCCTCAATCCTCAATCCTCAATCCTCAGTCATCGATCCTCAATCTTCAATACTCAATCGTCAATCCTGAGTCCTCAATACTCAATCCTCAATCCTCGTTCCACAAACCTCAATCCTCAACCCTCAGTCCTCATCCTCAATTCTCAATTCTCAATCCTCAATCCTCAATCCTCAATCTTCAATCCTCAATAAACAATCTCCAATCCTAGATCCTCAATCCCCAACCCTCAATCCTTAATCCTCAATCTTCAATCCTCAATCCCCAGTCCTTAATCTTCAATCCTCAATGCTCAATCCTCAATCCCCAAGCCTCAGTCCTCAATCCTCAATCCTCAACCGTCAAACCTCAATCCTCAACCGTCAGTCCTCGTCCTTAATCCTCAACCCTCAATCCTCAATCCTCAACCCTCAATCTTCAATCCTCAATAACCAATCTCCAATCCTAGATCCTCAATCCCCAATCCTCTATCCTTAATCCTCAATCTTCAATCCTCAATCCCCAGTCCTCAATCTTCAATCCTCAATGCTCAATCCTCGATCCTCAATCCTCAGTCCACAATCCTCAATCCTCAATCCTCAAACCTCAATACTCAACCGTCAGTCCTCATCCTGAATCCTCAACACTCAATCCTCAATCCTCAATCCTCAATACTCAATATTCAACACACAACCCTCATTCATCAATCCTCAATACTCAACCATCAATCCTCAATTCTCAATACTCAATAGAATATCCTGAATTCTCATGGTTCAATACTCAATCCACAAAATTCAATAATCAAATCTCAATCCTCAAACATCAATTCTCAACACTCAATCCTCAATACTCGGACATCTCTCTTCAATCCTCCATCCTCAATCCTCAATCCTCAAGCGTCAATCCTCAATCCTCAAATCTCAACCCTCAATCCTCAGTCCTCAAACATCAATCCGGAATCCTCAATCCTGAATCCCCAATCTTCAGCCGTCAGTCCTCAACAATCAATTGTCAATCCTCAATCCTCAATAGAATATCCTCAATTCACAGTTTTCAGTACGCAATCCCCATTCTTCAATCTTCAAATCTCAATCCACAAACATCTATTCTCATCACTCAACACTGAACACTCAGTCCTCAATCTTCAATCCTCAATCCTCAATCCTCAATCTTCAATCCTCTATACTCAATAGTCAATCCTCAATCCTCAATTCTCAATCCTCAATACTCAATCCTCAAACCTCAATCCTCAACCCTCAATCCTCAATCCTCAATTCTCAATCCTCAATCCTCAATCCTCAGACCCCAAACATCAATACTCAACCCTCAGTCCTCGTCCTCAGTCCACAACACTCAATCCTCAATCCTCAGTTCTCAATCCTCAATCCCCAATCCTCAACCGTCAGTCCTCGTCCTCAATCCTCAAACATCAATCCTCAATTCTCAATCTTCAATCATCAATACTCAGTCTTCAATCCTCAATCCTCAATCCTCAATCTTCAATCCTCTATACTCAATCTTCAATCCTCAATCCTCAGTGCTCAAACCTCAATCCTCAATCCTCAATCCTCAATCCTCAATCCTCAATCTTCAGTCCTCAACACTCAATCTTCAATTTTCAGTCCTCAATCCTCAACCCTCAGACCTCATCCTCAATCCTCAATTCTCAATCCTCAATCCTCAATCTTCAATCCTCAATCCTCAATCCTCAATCCTCAATCCTCAATCCTCAATCTGCAATCCTGAATCCTCAATCCTCAATCCTCAATCCTCAATCCTCAGTCCTCAAACCTCAATCCTTAATCCTCAATCCTGAATCCTCAATCTTCAGCCCTCAGTCCTCAACAATCAGTTGTCAATCCTCAATCCTCAATAGAATATCCTCAATTCACAGATTTCAATACTCAACACTCAATCTGCAATCTTCAAATCTCTATCCACAAACATCAATTCTCATCACTCAACCCTCAACACTCAGTCCTCAATGCGCAATCCTCAATCCTCAATTCTCAATCTTCAATCCTCAATACTGAATCTTCAATATTCAATCCTCAATCCTCAATCCTCAATCCTCAATCCTCAATCCTGAACCCTCAGTCCTCGTTCCTCAAACCTCAATGCTCAACCCTCAGTCCTCAATCTTCAGTCCTCAATACTCAATCTTCAATTTTCAATCCGCAATCCTCAACCCTCAGACCTCATCCTCAATCCTCAATTCTCAATCCTCAATCCTCAATCTTCAATCCTCAATACTCAATCTTCAATCCTCGATCCTCAATCCTCAATCCTCAATCCTCAATACTCAGTCATCAGTACTCAATCTTCAATACTCAATCCTCAATCCTCAATCCTCAATCCTCAATCCTCAATCCTCAATCCTCAATCCTCAACCCTCAATCCTCGTTCCTCAAACCTCAATGCTCAACCCCCAGTCCTCATCCTCAATTCTCTATTCTCAATCGTCAATCCTCAATCCTCATTCTTCAATCCTCAACACCCAATCCTCAATCTTCAATCCTCAATCCTCAATCCTCAATTCTCAATTCTCAATCCTCAATCCTCAGACCTCGAACATCAATATTCAACCCTCAGTCCTCGTCCTCAATCCACAACCCTCAATCCTCAATCCTCAATCCTCAATCTTTAATCCTCAACCCTCAATCCTCAATCCTCAATCATCAATCTTCAATCCTCAATCCTAAATTCTCAATCCTCAATCGTCAGTCTTCAATCCTCAATACTCAATCTTCAATCCTCAATCCTCAATTTTCAATCCTCAATCCTCAATCCTCAATCCTCAATCTTCAATCCTCAATACTCAAACTGCAACCGTCAATCCTCAATCCTCAATATTCAATCATCAATATTCAATCTTCAGTCCTCAATCCTCAATCCTCAATGTTCAAACCGCAATACCCAATCCTCAATCTTCAATCCTCAGTCCTCAAACCTCAATCCTCAACCGTCAGTCCTCGTCCTCAATCCTCAAACATCAATCCTCAATCCTGAATCTTCAATCATCAATACTCAATCTTCAATCCCCAATACTCAATCCTCAATCCTCACCCCTCAATCCTCAATCCTCAATCCTCAATCCTCAGTCCTCAAACCTCAAACCTGTATCCTCAATCCTGAATCCTCAATCTTCAGACCTCAGTCCTCAACAATCAGTTGTCAATTCTCAATCCTCAATAGAATATCATCAATTCACAGTTTTCAATACTCAATACTCAATCTGCAATCTTCAGATCTCTATCCACAAACATCAATTCACATCATTCAACCCTCAACACTCAGTCCCCAATCCTCAATCCTCAATCCTCAATCCTCAATCCTCAACCTTCAGTCCTCAATACTCAATCTTGAATCCTCAATCCTCAACCCTCAACCCTCAGACCTCATCCTCAATCCTCAATCCTCAATACCCAATCCTCAATCTTCAATCCTCCATCCTCAATCCTCAATTCTCAATCCTCAATCCTCAATCCTCAGACCTCAAACATCCATACTCAATCCTCAATCCTCGTCCTCAATCCACAACACTCAATCCTCAATCCTCAATCCTCAGTCCTCAATCCTCAATCCTCAATCCTCAAACCTCAATCCTCAACCGTCAGTCCTCGTCCTCAATCCTCAAACATCAATCCTCAATGCTCAATCTTCAATCATCAATACTCAATCTTCAATCCTCAATACTCAATCCTCAATCCTCAATACTCAATCCTCAATATTCAACACACCTCCCTCAAACATCAATCCTCAATACTCAACAGTCAATCCTCAATTCTCAATACTCAACATAATATCCTGAATTCTCATGATTCAATACTCAATCCTCAATAGAATATCCTCAATTCACTGGTCTCAATACTCAATACTCAACCAGCAATCTACAAATCTCGATCCACAAACATCAATTCTCATCACTCAACCCTCAACACTCAGTCCCCAATCCTCAATATTCGATCCTCAATCCTTAATCCACAATCCCCAATCTTCAATCTTCAATCCTCAATACTCAATCTTCAATCCTCAATACTCAATTCTCAATCCTCAAACATCAATCCTCAATCCTCAATCTTCAATCGTCAATACTCAGACCTCAAACATCAATACTCAACCCTCAGTCCTCGTCCTCAGCCCACAACTCTCAATCCTCGATCCTCAATCTTCAATCATCAATATTCAATCTTCAATCCTCAATCCTCAATCCTCAATACTCAATCCTCTAGCCTCAGTGTTCAATCCTCAATACCCAATCCTCAATCTTCAATCCTCAATCCTCAGTCCTCAATCCACAATCCTCAATCCTCATTCTTCAATCCTCAATACCCAATCCTCAATCCTCAATATTCAATCCTCAATACTCAATCTTCAATCCTCAATCCTCAATCCTCAATCCTCAATCCTCAGTCATCGATCCTCAATCTTCAATACTCAATCCTCAATCCTCAATCCTCAATCTTCAATCCTCAATAAACAATCTCCAATCCTAGATCCTCAATCCCCAACCCTCAATCCTTAATCCTCAATCTTCAATCCTCAATCCCCAGTCCTTAATCTTCAATCCTCAATGCTCAATCCTCAATCCCAAAGCCTCAGTCCTCAATCCTCAATCCTCAATCGTCAAACCTCAATCCTCAACCGTCAGTCCTCGTCCTTAATCCTCAACCCTCAATCCTCAATCCTCAACCCTCAATCTTCAATCCTCAATAACCAATCTCCAATCCTAGATCCTCAATCCCCAATCCTCTATCCTTAATCCTCAATCTTCAATCCTCAATCCCCAGTCCTCAATCTTCAATCCTCAATGCTCAATCCTCGATCCTCAATCCTCAGTCCACAATCCTCAATCCTCAATCCTCAAACCTCAATACTCAACCGTCAGTCCTCATCCTGAATCCTCAACACTCAATCCTCAATCCTCAATCCTCAATATTCAATATTCAACACACAACCCTCATTCATCAATCCTCAATACTCAACCATCAATCCTCAATTCTCAATACTCAATAGAATATCCTGAATTCTCATGGTTCAATACTCAATCCACAAAATTCAATAATCAAATCTCAATCCTCAAACATCAATTCTCAACACTCAATCCTCAATACTCAGACATCTCTCTTCAATCCTCCATCCTCAATCCTCAATCCTCAAGCGTCAATCCTCAATCCTCAAATCTCAACCCTCAATCCTCAGTCCTCAAACCTCAATCCGGAATCCTCAATCCTGAATCCCCAATCTTCAGCCGTCAGTCCTCAACAATCAATTGTCAATCCTCAATCCTCAATAGAATATCCTCAATTCGCAGTTTTCAATACGCAATCCCCATTCTTCAATCTTCAAATCTCAATCCACAAACATCTTTTCTCATCACTCAACACTGACCACTCAGTCCTCAATCTTCAATCCTCAATCCTCAATCCTCAATCTGCAATCCTCTATACTCAATAGTCAATCCTCAATCTGCAAGCCTGAATCCTCAATCCTCAATCCTCAATCCTCAATCTTCAGTCCTCAACACTCAATCTTCAATTTTCAGTCCTCAATCCTCAACCCTCAGACCTCATCCTCAATCCTCAATTCTCAATCCTCAATCCTCAATCTTCAATCCTCAATCCTCAATCCTCAATCCTCAATCCTCAATCCTCAATCTGCAAGCCTGAATCCTCAATCCTCAATCCTCAATCCTCAATCCTCAGTCCTCAAACCTCAATCCTTAATCCTCAATCCTGAATCCTCAATCTTCAGCCCTCAGTCCTCAACAATCAGTTGTCAATCCTCAATCCTCATTAGAATATCCTCAATTCACAGATTTCAATACTCAACACTCAATCTGCAATCTTCAAATCTCTATCCACAAACATCAATTCTCATCACTCAACCCTCAACACTCACACCTCAATGCGCAATCCTCAATCCTCAATTCTCAATCTTCAATCCTCAATACTGAATCTTCAATATTCAATCCTCAATCCTCAATCCTCAATCCTCAATCCTCAATCCTCAATCCTCAACCCTCAGTCCTCGTTCCTCAAACCTCAATGCTCAACCCTCAGTCCTCAATCTTCAGTCCTCAATACTCAATCTTCAATTTTCAATCCGCAATCCTCAACCCTCAGACCTCATCCTCAATCCTCAATTCTCAATCCTCAATCCTCAATCTTCAATCCTCAATACTCAATCTTCAATCCTCGATCCTCAATCCTCAATCCCCAATCCTCAATACTCAGTCATCAGTACTCAATCTTCAATACTCAATCCTCAATCCTCAATCCTCAATCCTCAATCCTCAATCCTCAATCCTCAATCCTCAACCCTCAATCCTCGTTCCTCAAACCTCAATGCTCAACACCCAGTCCTCATCCTCAATTCTCTATTCTCAATCGTCAATCCTCAATCCTCATTCTTCAATCCTCAACACCCAATCCTCAATCTTCAATCCTCAATCCTCAACCCTCAATTCTCAATCCTCAATCCTCAATCCTCAGACCTCAAACATCAATACGCAGTCCTCAAACCTCAATCCGGAATCCTCAATACTCAGTCCTCAAACCTCAATCCGGAATCCTCAATCCTGAATCCTCAGTCTTCAGCCGTCAGTCCTCAACAATCAATCGTCAATCCTCAATCCTCAGAACTGAAACATCAGTATTCAATCCTCAGTCCTCGTCCTCAAGCCACAACCCTCAATGCTCAATCCTCAATCTTCAATCATCAATATTCAATCTTCAATCCTCAATACTAAATCCTCAATCCTCAATCCTCAATCCTCAATCTTCAATCCTCAATCCTCAATCTGCAATCCTCAATCCTCAATCTTCAATACTCAATCCTCAATCCCCAATCCTCAAACCTCATTCTTCAATCCTCAATACCCAATCCTCAATCTTCTATCCTCAATCCTCAATCCTCAATCCTCAATCATCAATCCTCAATCTTCAATCTTCAATCCTTAGTCCCAAATTCTCAATCTTCATTACTCAATCCTCAATCCTCAACCTTCAATCCTCAATACTCAATCTTCAATCCTCAATCCTCAATCCTAAATTCTCAATCCTCATTCTTCCATCCTCAATACCCAATCCTCAATCTTCAATCCTCAATCCTCAATCCTCAATTCTCAATCCTCAATCCTTAATCCTCAGACCTCAAACATCAATACTCATCCCTGAGTCCTCGTCCTCAATCCACAACCCTCAATCCTCAATCCTCAATCCTCAATCCTCAATCCTCAATCCTCAATCCTCAATCCTCAATCCTCAATTCTCAATCCTCAGTCCTCAATCCTCAGACCCCAAACATCAATACTCAACCCTCAGGCCTCGTCCTCAGTCCACAACACTCAATCCTCAATGCTCAGTCCTCAATCCTCAATCCCCAATCCTCAACCGTCAGTCCTCGTCCTCAATCCTCAAACATCAATCCTCAATTCTCAATCTTCAATCATCAATACTCAGTCTTCAATCCTCAATCCTCAATCCTCAATCTTCAATCCTCTATACTCAATCTTCAATCCTCAATCCTCAGTGCTCAAACCTCAATCCTCAATCCTCAATCCTCAATCCTCAATCCTCAATCTTCAGTCCTCAACAATCAATCTTCAATTTTCAGTCCTCAATCCTCAACCCTCAGACCTCATCCTCAATCCTCAATTCTCAATCCTCAATCCTCAATCTTCAATCCTCAATCCTCAATCCTCAATCTTCGATCCTCTATACTCAATCTTCAATCCTCAATCCTCAGTGCTCAAACCTCAATCCACAATCCTCAATCCTCAATCCTCAATCCTCAATCCTCAATCTTCAGTCCTCAACACTCAACCTTCAATTTTCAGTCCTCAATCCTCAACCCTCAGACCTCATCCTCAATCCTCAATTCTCAATCCTCAATCCTCAATCTTCAATCCTCAATACTCAATCTTCAATCCTCAATCCTCAATCCTCAATACTCAATCCTCAATACTCAGTCATCAATACTCAATCTTCAATACTCAATCCTAAATCCTCAATCCTCAATCCTCAATCCTCAATCCTCAACCATCAATCCTCATTCCCCAAACCTCAATGCTCAACCCTTAGTCGTCATCCTCAATTCTCAATTCTCAATCGTCAATCCTCAATCCTCATTCTTCAATCCTCAATACCCAATCCTCAACCTTCAATCCTCAATCCTCAACCCTCAATTCTCAATCCTCAGTCCTCAATCCTCAGACCTCAAACATCAATACGCAGTCCTCAAACCTCAATCCGGAATCCTCAATCCTCAGTCCTCAAACCTGAATCCGGAATCGTCAATCCTGAATCGTCAATCTTCAGCCGTCAGTCCTCAACAATCAATTGTCAATCCTCTATCCTCAATAGAATATCTGCAACTCACAGTTTTGAATACTCAATCCCCATTCTTCAATCTTCAAATCTCAATCCACAAACATCAATGCTCATCACTCAACACTCAACACTCAGTCCTCAATCTTCCTGCGTCAATCCTCAGTCCTCAATCTTCAATCCCCAATACTCAATCTTCAACCCTCAATCCTCAATTCTCAACCCTCAATCCTCAATCCTCAATCTGCAATCCTCAATCCTCAATCCTCAATCCTCAATCCTCAACCCTCAGTCCTCGTTCCTCAAACCTCAATGCTCAACCCTCAGTCCTCAATCTTCAGTCCTCAATACTCAATCTTCAATTTTCAATCCTCAATCCTCAACCCTCAATTCTCAATCCTCAATCCTCAATCCTCAGACCTCAAACATCAATACGCAGTCCTCAAACCTCAATCCGGAATCCTCAATCCTCAGTCCTCAAACCTCAATCCGGAATCCTCAATCCTGAATCCTCAGTCTTCAGCCGTCAGTCCTCAACAATCAATCGTCAATCCTCAATCCTCAGAACTCAACCATCAGTATTCAATCCTCAGTCCTCGTCCGCAAACCACAACCCTCAATGCTCAATCCTCAACCTTCAATCATCAATATTCAATCTTCAATCCTCAATACTAAATCCTCAATCCTCAATCCTCAATCCTCAATCTTCAATCCTCAATCCTCAATCTGCAATCCTCAATCCTCAATCTTCAATACTCAATCCTCAATCCCCAATCCTCAAACCTCATTCTTCAATCCTCAATACCCAATCCTCAATCTTCTATCCTCAATCCTCAATCCTCAATCCTCAATCATCAATCCTCAATCTTCAATCTTCAATCCTTAGTCCCAAATTCTCAATCTTCATTACTCAATCCTCAATCCTCAACCTTCAATCCTCAATACTCAATCTTCAATCCTCAATCCTCAATCCTAAATTCTCAATCCTCATTCTTCCATCCTCAATACCCAATCCTCAATCTTCAATCCTCAATCCTCAATCCTCAATTCTCAATCCTCAATCCTTAATCCTCAGACCTCAAACATCAATACTCATCCCTGAGTCCTCGTCCTCAATCCACAACCCTCAATCCTCAATCCTCAATCCTCAATCCTCAATCCTCAATCCTCAATCCTCAATCCTCAATCCTCAATTCTCAATCCTCAGTCCTCAATCCTCAGACCCCAAACATCAATACTCAACCCTCAGGCCTCGTCCTCAGTCCACAACACTCAATCCTCAATGCTCAGTCCTCAATCCTCAATCCCCAATCCTCAACCGTCAGTCCTCGTCCTCAATCCTCAAACATCAATCCTCAATTCTCAATCTTCAATCATCAATACTCAGTCTTCAATCCTCAATCCTCAATCCTCAATCTTCAATCCTCTATACTCAATCTTCAATCCTCAATCCTCAGTGCTCAAACCTCAATCCTCAATCCTCAATCCTCAATCCTCAATCCTCAATCTTCAGTCCTCAACAATCAATCTTCAATTTTCAGTCCTCAATCCTCAACCCTCAGACCTCATCCTCAATCCTCAATTCTCAATCCTCAATCCTCAATCTTCAATCCTCAATCCTCAATCCTCAATCTTCGATCCTCTATACTCAATCTTCAATCCTCAATCCTCAGTGCTCAAACCTCAATCCACAATCCTCAATCCTCAATCCTCAATCCTCAATCCTCAATCTTCAGTCCTCAACACTCAACCTTCAATTTTCAGTCCTCAATCCTCAACCCTCAGACCTCATCCTCAATCCTCAATTCTCAATCCTCAATCCTCAATCTTCAATCCTCAATACTCAATCTTCAATCCTCAATCCTCAATCCTCAATACTCAATCCTCAATACTCAGTCATCAATACTCAATCTTCAATACTCAATCCTAAATCCTCAATCCTCAATCCTCAATCCTCAATCCTCAACCATCAATCCTCATTCCCCAAACCTCAATGCTCAACCCTTAGTCGTCATCCTCAATTCTCAATTCTCAATCGTCAATCCTCAATCCTCATTCTTCAATCCTCAATACCCAATCCTCAACCTTCAATCCTCAATCCTCAACCCTCAATTCTCAATCCTCAGTCCTCAATCCTCAGACCTCAAACATCAATACGCAGTCCTCAAACCTCAATCCGGAATCCTCAATCCTCAGTCCTCAAACCTGAATCCGGAATCGTCAATCCTGAATCGTCAATCTTCAGCCGTCAGTCCTCAACAATCAATTGTCAATCCTCTATCCTCAATAGAATATCTGCAACTCACAGTTTTGAATACTCAATCCCCATTCTTCAATCTTCAAATCTCAATCCACAAACATCAATGCTCATCACTCAACACTCAACACTCAGTCCTCAATCTTCCTGCGTCAATCCTCAGTCCTCAATCTTCAATCCTCAATACTCAATCTTCAACCCTCAATCCTCAATTCTCAACCCTCAATCCTCAATCCTCAATCTGCAATCCTCAATCCTCAATCCTCAATCCTCAATCCTCAACCCTCAGTCCTCGTTCCTCAAACCTCAATGCTCAACCCTCAGTCCTCAATCTTCAGTCCTCAATACTCAATCTTCAATTTTCAATCCTCAATCCTCAACCCTCAATTCTCAATCCTCAATCCTCAATCCTCAGACCTCAAACATCAATACGCAGTCCTCAAACCTCAATCCGGAATCCTCAATCCTCAGTCCTCAAACCTCAATCCGGAATCCTCAATCCTGAATCCTCAGTCTTCAGCCGTCAGTCCTCAACAATCAATCGTCAATCCTCAATCCTCAGAACTCAACCATCAGTATTCAATCCTCAGTCCTCGTCCGCAAACCACAACCCTCAATGCTCAATCCTCAACCTTCAATCATCAATATTCAATCTTCAATCCTCAATACTAAATCCTCAATCCTCAATCCTCAATCCTCAATCTTCAATCCTCAATCCTCAATCTGCAATCCTCAATCCTCAATCCTCAATCCTCAATCCTCAATCCTCAGGCCTCAAACCTCAATCCTTAATCCTCAGTCCTGAATCCTCAATCTTCAGCCCTCACTCCTCAACAATCAGTTGTCAATCCTCAATCCTCAATAGAATATCATCAATTCACAGTTTTCATTACTCAATACTCTATCTGCAATCTTGAAATCTCTATCCACAGACATCAATTCTCATCACTCAACCCTTAACACCCAGTCCCCAATCCTCAATATTCAATCCTCAATTCTCAATCCTCACTCCACAATCCTCAACCTTCAATCCTCAATACTCAGTCTTCAATGCTCAGTCCTCTATCCTCAATCCTCATTTCTCAATCCTCAATCGTCAATCTTCAATCCTCAATACTCAATCCTCAATCCTCAATCCTCAATCCTCAATCATCAATACTCATTCTTCAATCCGCAATACCCAATCCTCAATCCACAAACCTCAAACATCAATCCCCAATACACAGTCTTCAATGCTCAATCCTCAATCCTCAATCAACAATTCTCAATCCTCAATCGTCAATCTTCAATCCTCAATACTCAACCTTCAACCCTCAATCGTCAATACTCAATCCTCAATCCTCATTCTTCAATCCGCAATACCCTATCCTCAATCTTCAATCCTCAATCCTCAATCCTCAATTCTCAATTCTCAATCCTCAGTCCTCTATCCTCATTCTTCAAACCTCAATACCTAATCCTCAATCTTCAATCCTCAATCCTCAAACCTCAACTCTCAATCGTCAATCCTCAGTCCTCAGTCCTCAAACCTCAATCCTCAACCCTCAGCCCTCATCCTCAATCCTCAATCCTCAATCCTCAATCCTCAATCCTCAATTCTCAATCCTCAATAATGAGTCCTCAGTCCTCAAACCTCAATCCTCAACCCTCAGCCCTCATCCTCAGTCCTCAATCCTCAATCCTCAATCCTCAATCTTCAATCCTCAATACTCAATCTTCAATCCCCAATCCTCAGTCCTCAAACCTCAATTCTCAATCCTCAATCCTGAATCCTCAATCTTCAGCCCTCAGTCCTCAACAATCAGTTGTCAATCTTCAATCCCCAATAGAATATCCTCAATTCACTGTTTTCAATACTCAATACTCAATCTGCAATCTTCAAACCTCTAGCCACAAACATCAATTCTCATCACTCAACCCTCAACACTCAGTCCTCAATGTTCAACCATCAATCCTCAATTCTCAATCTTCAATCCTCAATACTGAATCTTCAATCCTCAATCCTCAATCCTCAGTCCTCAATCCTCAATCCTCAATCCTCAATCCTCAGTCCTCAATCATCAATCTTCAATCCTCAATACTCAATCTTCAATCCTCTATCCTCAATCCTCAATCCCCAATCCTCAATCCTCAATCCTCAATCCTCAACTCTCAATCGTCAATCTTCAATCCTCAATACTCAATCTTCAATACTCAATCCTCAATCCCCAATCCTCAAACCTCATTCTTCAATCCTCAATACCCAATCCTCAATCTTCTATCCTCAATCCTCAGTCCTCAAACCTCAATCATCAATCCTCAATCTTCAATCTTCAATCCTTAGTCCCAAATCCTCAATCTTCATTACTCAATCATCAATCCTCAACCTTCAATCCTCAATACTCAATCTTCAATCCTCGATCCTCAATCCTAAATTCTCAATCCTCATTCTTCCATCCTCAATACCCAATCCTCAATCTTCAATCCTCAATCCTCAATCCTCAATTCTCAATCCTCAATCCTCAATCCTCAGACATCAAACATCAATACTCAACCCTGAGTCCTCGTCCTCAATCCACAACCCTCAATCCTCAATCCTCAATCTGCAATCCTCAATCCTCAATCCTCAATCCTCAATCCTCAATCCTCAGTCCTCAAACCTCAATCCTTAATTCTCAATCCTGAATCCTCAATCTTCAGCCCTCACTCCTCAACAATCAGTTGTCAATCCTCAATCCTCAATAGAACATCCTCAATTCACAGTTTTCAATACTCAATACTCAATCTGCAATCTTCAAATCTCTATCCACGAACATCAATCCTCATCACTCAACCCTCAACACTCAGTCCTCAATGTTCAATCCTCAATCCTCAATTTTCAATCCTCAATACTCAATCTTCAATCCTCAATCCTCAATCCTCAATCCTCAATCCTCAATCGTCAGTCTTCAATCCTCAATACTCAATCTTCAATCCTCAATCCTCAATCCTCAAACCTCAATCCTCAATCCTCAATCCTCAATCTTCAATCCTCAATACTCAATCTGCAATCTTCAATCCTCAATCCTCAATCCTCAATCCTCATTCTTCAATCCTCAATAGCCAATCCTCAATCTTCAATCCTCAATCCGCAATCCTCAATTCTCAATCCTCAATCCTCAATCGTCAGACCTCAAACATCAATATTCAACCCTCAGTCCTCGTCCTCAATCCACAACCCTCAATCCTCAATCCTCAATCTTCAATCATCAATATTCAATCTTCAATCGTCAATCCTCAATCCTCAATCCTCAATCCTCAATCCTCAATCCTCAATCCTCAATCTTCATTCCTCAATACTCAATCTTCAATCCTCAATCCTCAATCCTCAATCCTCAATACTCATTCTTCAATCCTCAACACCCAATCCTCAATCTTCAATCCTCAACCCTCAATCCTCAATTCTCAATCCTCAATCCTCAATCCTCAGACCTCAAACATCAATACTCAACCCTCAGTCCTCGTCCTCAGTCCACAACCCTCAATCCTCGATCCTCAATCTTCAATCCTCAATCCTCAGTCCTCTATCCACAATCCTCAATCCTCATTCTTCAATCCTCTATACCCAATCCTCAATCCTCAATATTCAATCCTCAATACTCAATCTTCAATCTTCAATCCTCAATCCACAATCCTCAATCCTCAATCCTCAGTAATCGATCCTCAATCTCCAATACTCAATCGTCAATCCTGAGGCCTCAATACTCAATCCTCAATCCTCGTTCCACAAACCTCAATCCTCAACCCTCAGTCCTCATCCTCAATTCTCAATTCTCAATCCTCAATCCTCAATCCTCAATCTTCAATCCTCAATAAACAATCTCCAATCCTAGATCCTCAATCCCCAACCCTCAATCCTTAATCCTCAATCTTCAATCCTCAATCCCCAGTCCTCAATCTTCAATCCTCAATTCTCAATCCTCAATCCCCAAGCCTCAGTCCTCAATCCTCAATCCTCAATCGTCAAACCTCAATCCTCAACCGTCAGTCCTCGTCCTCAATCCTCAACCCTCAATCCTCAATCCTCAACCCTCAATCTTCAATCCTCAATAACCAATCTCCAATCCTAGATCCTCAATCCCCAATCCTCAATCCTCAACACTCAATCCTCAATCCTCAATCTTCAATCCTCTATACTCAATCTTCAATCCTCAATCCTCAGTGCTCAAACTTCAATCCTCAATCCTCAATCCTCAATCCTCAATCCTCAATCTTCAGTCCTCAACAATCGGTTGTCAATACTCAATCCTCAATAGAATATCCTCAATTCACTGGTCTCAATACTCAATACTCAACCAGCAATCTACAAATCTCGATCCACAAACATCAATTCTCATCACTCAACCCTCAACACTCAGTCCCCAATCCTCAATATTCGATCCTCAATCCTTAATCCACAAACCCCAATCTTCAATCTTCAATCCTCAATACTCAATCTTCAATCCTCAATACTCAATTCTCAATCCTCAAACATCAATCCTCAATCCTCAATCTTCAATCGTCAATACTCAGACCTCAAACATCAATACTCAACCCTCAGTCCTCGTCCTCAGCCCACAACTCTCAATCCTCGATCCTCAATCTTCAATCATCAATATTCAATCTTCAATCCTCAATCCTCAATCCTCAATACTCAATCCTCTATCCTCAATGTTCAATCCTCAATACCCAATCCTCAATCTTCAATCCTCAATCCTCAGTCCTCAATCCACAACCCTCAATCCTCAATCATCAATCCTCATTCTTCAATCTTCAATCCTTAGTCCCAAATCCTCAATCTTCATTACTCAATCCTCAATCCTCAACCTTCAATCCTCAATACTCAATGTTCAATCCTCAATCCTAAATTCTCAATCCTCATTCTTCCATCCTCAATACCCAATCCTCAATCTTCAATCCTCAATCCTCAATCCTCAATTCTCAATCCTCAATCCTCAATCCTCAGACCTCAAACATCAATACTCATCCCTGAGTCCTCGTCCTCAATCCACAACCCTCAATCCTCAATCCTCAATCCTCAATCCTCAATCCTCAATCCTCAATTCTCAATCCTCAATCCTCAATCCTCAGACCCCAAACATCAATACTCAACCCTCAGTCCTCGTCCTCAGTCCACAACACTCAATCCTCGATCCTCAGTCCTCAATCCTCAATCCCCAATCCTCAACCGTCAGTCCTCGTCCTCAATCCTCAAACATCAATCCTCGATTCTCAATCTTCAATCATCAATACTCAGTCTTCAATCCTCAATCCTCAATCCTCAATCTTCAATCCTCTATACTCAATCTTCAATCCTCAATCCTCAGTGCTCAAACCTCTATCCTCAATCCTCAATCCTCAATCCTCAATCCTCAATCTTCAGTCCTCAACACTCAATCTTCAATTTTCAGTCCTCAATCCTCAACCCTCAGACCTCATCCTCAATCCTCAATTCTCAATCCTCAATCCTCAATCTTCAATCCTCAATCCTCAATCCTCAATCCTCAATCCTCAATCCTCAATCTGCAATCCTCAATCCTCAATCCTCAATCCTCAATCCTCAATCCTCAGTCCTCAAACCTCAATCCTTAATCCTCAATCCTGAATCCTCAATCTTCAGCCCTCAGTCCTCAACAATCAGTTGTCAATCCTCAATCCTCAATAGAATATCCTCAATTCACAGTTTTCAATACTCAACACTCAATCTGCAATCTTCAAATCTCTATCCACAAACATCAATTCTCATTACTCAACCCTCAACACTCAGTTCTCAATGTTCAATCCTCAATCCTCAATTCTCAATCTTCAATCCTCAATACTGAATCTTCAATCCTCAATCCTGAATCCTGAATCACCAATCCTCAATCCTCAATCGTCAATCTTCAATCCTCAATACTCAATCTTCAATCCTCAATCCTCAATCCTCAATCCTCAATCCTCATTCTTCAATCTGCAATACCCAATTATCAATCTTCAATCCTCAATCCTCATTCCTCAATTCTCTATCCTCAATCCTCAGTCCTCAGTCCCCAAACCTCAACCCTCAACCCTCAGCCTTCATCCTCAATCCTCAATCCTCAATCTTCAATCCTAAATACTCAATCTTCAATCCTCAATCCTCAGTCCTCAAACCTCAATTCTGAATCCTCAATCCTGAATCCTCAATATTCAGCCCTCAGTCCTCAACAATCAGTTGTCTGTCCTCAATCCTCAATAGAATAGCCTCAATTCACAGCTTTCAATACCCAATACTCAATCTGCAATCTTCAAATCTCTATCCACAACCATCAATTCTCATTACTCAACCCTCAACACTCAGTCCTCAATGTTCAATCTTCAATCCTCAATTCTCAATCTTCAATCCTCAATACTGAATCTTCAATCCTCAATCCTCAATCCTCAATCCTCAATCCTCAATCCTCAATCCTCAATCCTCTATTTTCAATCCTCAATACTCAATCTTCAATCCTCAATCCTCAATCCTCAATCCTCAATCCTCAATCGTCAGTCTTCAATCCTCAATACTCAATCTTCAATCCTCAATCCTCAATCCTCAAACCTCAATCCTCAATCCTCAATCCTCAATCTTCAATCCTCAATACTCAATCTGCAATCTTCAATCCTCAATCCTCAATCCTCAATCCTCATTCTTCAATCCTCAAACATCAATATTCAATCCTCAGTCCTCGTCCTCAATCCACAACCCTCAATCCTCAATCCTCAATCTTCAATCATCAATATTCAATCTTCAATCCTCAATCCTCAGTCCTCAATGCTCAATCTCAATTCTCGTTCCTCAAATCTCAATCCTCAACACTCAGTCCTCGTCCTCAATCCACAACCACCAATCTTCAATCCTCAATCTTCAATCATCAATATTCAATCTTCAGTCCTCAATCCTCAGTCCTCAAAGTTCAAACCGCAATACCCAATCCTCAATCTTCAATCCTCAATCCTCAATCCTCAATCCTCAATACTCAATCCTCAATCCTCAATCCTCAATCCTCAATCCTCAGTCCTCAAACCTCAAACCTGAATCCTCAATCCTGGATCCTCAATGTTCAGACCTCAATCCTCAATCCTCAATCCTCAGTAATCAATCCTCAGTCTTCAATACTCAATCGTCAATCCTCAGTCCTTAATGCTCAATCCTCAATTCTCGTTCCTGGAACCTCAATCCTCAATACTCAGTCCTCTCTCTTCAATCCTCCATCCTCAATCCTCAAACCTCAAGCGTCAATCCTCAATCCTCAATCCTCAACCCTCAATCCTCAGTCCTCAAACCTCAATCCGGAATCCTCAACCCTGAATCCTCAATCTTCAGCCGTCAGTCCTCAACAATCAATTGTCAATCCTCAATCGTCAATAGAATATCCTCAATTCACAGTTTTCAATACTCAATCCCCATTCTTCAATCTTCAAATCTCAATCCACAAACATCAATTCTCATCACTCAACACTCAATACTCAGTCCTCAATCTTCAATCCTCAATCCTCAACCCTCAATCCTCAATCCTCAATACTCAATTTTCAATCCTCAATACTCAATCTTCAATCCTCAATCCTCAATCCTCAATCCTCAATCCTCAATCGTCAGTCTTCAATCCTCAATACTCAATCTTCAATCCTCAATCCTCAATCCTCAAACCTCAATCCTCAATCCTCAATCCTCAATATTCAATCCTCAATACTCAATCTGCAATCTTCAATCCTCAATCCTCTATCCTCAATCCTCATTCTTCAATCCTCAAACATCAATATTCAATCCTCAGTCCTCGTCCTCAATCCACAACCCTCAATCCTCAATCCTCAATCTTCAATCATCAATATTCAATCCTCAATCCTCAATCCTCAGTCCTCAATGCTCAATCTCAATTCTCGTTCCTCAAACCTCAATCCTCAACACTCAGTCCTCGTCCTCAATCCACAACCACCAATCTTCAATCCTCAATCTTGAATCATCAATATTCAATCTTCAGTCCTCAATCCTCAGTCCTCAAAGTTCAAACCGCAATACGCAATCCTCAATCCTCAATCCTCAATCCTCAATCCTCAATCCTCAATCCTCTATCCTCAGTCCTCAAACCTCAAACCTGAATCCTCAATCCTGAATCCTCAATCTTCAGACCTCTATCCTCAATCCTCAATCCTCAGTAATCAATCCTCAGTCTTCAATACTCAATCGTCAATCCTCAGTCCTTAATGCTCAATCCTCAATTCTCGTTCCTCGAACCTCAATCCTCAATACTCAGTCCTCTCTCTTCAATCCTCCATCCTCAATCCTCAATCCTCAAGCGTCAATCCTCAATCCTCAATCCTCAACCCTCAATCTTCAGTCCTCAAACCTCAATCCGGAATCCTCAACCCTGAATCCTCAATCTTCAGCCGTCAGTCCTCAACAATCAATTGTCAATCCTCAATCGTCAATAGAATATCCTCAATTCACAGTTTTCAATACTCAATCCCCATTCTTCAATCTTCAAATCTCAATCCACAAACATCAATTCTCATCACTCAACACTCAATACTCAGTCCTCAATCTTCAATCCTCAATCCTCAATCCTCAATCTTCAATCCTCAATACTCAATCTTCAACCCTCAATCCTCAATTCTCAACCCTCAATCCTCAATCCTCAGTCCTCAATCCTCAATCCTCAATCCTCAATCCTCAATCCTCAACCGTCAGTCCTCGACCTCAATCCTCAAACGTCAATCCTCAGTCCTCAATCTTCAATCATCAATACTCAATCTTCAATCCTCAATCCTCAATCCTCAATCCTCAATCCTCAATCCTCAATATTCAAAACACAACCCTCAACCATCAATCCTCAATACTCAACCATCAATCCTCAATTCTCAATACTCAACAGAATATCCTGAATTCTCATGATTCAGTACTCAATCCTCAATATTCAATAATCAAGTCACAATCCTCAAACATCAATTCTCAACAGTCAATCCTCAATACTCAGTTCTCTCTCTTCAATCCTCCATCCTCAATCCTCAATCCTCAAGCGTCAATCTTCAATCCTCAATCCTCAACCCTCAATCCTCAGTCCTCAAACCCCAATCCTCAATCCTCAATCCTCAATCTGCAATTCTCAATCCTCAATCCTCAATCCTGAATCCTCAATCCTCAGTCCTCAAACCTCAATCCTCAATCATAAATCTTCAAACCTCAATACTCAATCTTCAATCCCCAATCCTCAATCCGCAATCCCCAATCCTCAATCCTCAATCTGCAATTCTCAATCCTCAATCCTCAATCCTGAATCCTCAATCCTCAGTCCTCAAACCTCAATCCTTAATCCTCAATCCTGAATCCTCAATCTTCAGCCCTCACTCCTCAACAATCAGCTGTCAATCCTCAATCCTCAATAGAATATCCTCAATTCACAGTTTTCAATACTCAATACTCAATCTGCTATCTTCAAATCTCTATCCACAAACATCAATTCTCATCACTCAACCCTCAACACTCAGTCCTCAATGTTCAATCCTCAATCTTCAATACTCAATCTTCAATCCTCAATACTGAATCTTCAATCCTCAATCCTCAACCCTCAATTCTCAATCCTCAATCCTCAATCCTCAGAACTCAAACATCAATACTCAGCCCTCAGTCCTCGTCCTCAATCCAGAACCCTCAATCCTCAATCCTCAGTCCTCAAACCTCAGTCCTTAATCCTCAATCCTGAATCCTCAACCTCCAGCCCTCACTCCTCAACAATCAGTTGTCAATGCTCAATCCTCAATAGAATATCATTAATTCACATTTTTCATTACTCAATACTCAATCTGCAATCTTCAAATCTCTATCCACAAACATCAATTCTCATCACTCAACCCTCAACACTCAGTCCCCAATCCTCAATATTCAATCCTCAATCCTCAATCCTCAATCCTCAATCCTCATTCTTCAATCTGCAATACCCAATTATCAATCTTCAATCCTCAATCCTCAATCCTCAATTCTCTATCCTCAATCCTCAGTCCTCAGTCCTCAAACCTCGACCCTCAACCCTCAGCCTTCATCCTCAATCCTCAATCCTCAATCTTCAATCCAAAATACTCAATCTTCAATCCTCAATCCTCAATCCTCAAACCTCAATTCTGAATCCTCAATCCTGAATCCTCAATATTCAGCCCTCAGTCCTCAACAATCAGTTGTCTGTCCTCAATCCTCAATAGAATAGCCTCAATTCACAGCTTTCAATACTCAATACTCAATCTGCAATCTTCAAATCTCTATCCACAACCATCAATTCTCATTACTCAACCCTCAACACTCAGTCCTCAATGTTCAATCTTCAATCCTCAATTCTCAATCTTCAATCCTCAATACTGAATCTTCAATCCTCAATCCTCAATCCTCAATCCTCAATCCTCAATCCTCAATCCTCAATACTCAATTTTCAATCCTCAATACTCAATCTTCAATCCTCAATCCTCAATCCTCAATCCTCAATCCTCAATCCTCAATCCTCAATCCTCAATCCTCAATCCTCAGTCCTCAATCCTCAAACCTGAATCCTCAATCCTGAATCCTCAATCTTCAGACCTCTATCCTCAATCCTCAATCCTCAGTAATCAATCCTCAGTCTTCAATACTCAATCGTCAATCCTCAGTCCTTAATGCTCAATCCTCAATTCTCGTTCCTCGAACCTCAATCCTCAATACTCAGTCCTCTCTCTTCAATCCTCCATCCTCAATCCTCAATCCTCAAGCGTCAATCCTCAATCCTCAATCCTCAACCCACAATCCTCAGTCCTCAAACCTCAATCCGGAATCCTCAACCCTGAATCCTCAATCTTCAGCCGTCAGTCCTCAACAATCTGTTGTCAATCCTCAATCCTCAATAGAATTTCCTCAATTCACAGCTTTCAATACTCAATACTCAATCTGCAATCTTCAAATCTCTATCCACAACCATCAATTCTCATTACTCAACCCTCAACACTCAGTCCTCAATGTTCAATCCTCAATCCTCAATTCTCAATCTTCAATCCTCAATACTGAACCTTCAATCCTCAATCCTCAATCCTCAATCCTCAATCCTCAATCCTCAATCCTCAATCCTCAATTTTCAATCCTCAATACTCAATCTTCAATCCTCAATCCTCAATCCTCAATCCTCAATCCTCAATCGTCAGTCTTCAATCCTCAATACTCAATCTTCAATCCTCAATCCTCCATCCTCAAACCTCAATCCTCAATCCTCAATCCTCAATCTTCAATCCACAATACTCAATCTGCAATCTTCAATCCTCAATCGTCAATCCTCAATCCTCATTCTTCAATCCTCAAACATCAATATTCAATCCTCAGTCCTCGTCCTCAATCCACAACCCTCAATCCTCAATCCTCAATCTTCAATCATCAATATTCAATCTTCAATCCTCAATCCTCAGTCCTCAATGCTCAATCTCAATTCTCGTTCCTCAAACCTCAATCCTCAACACTCAGTCCTCGTCCTCAATCCACAACCACCAATCTTCAATCCTCAATCTTCAATCATCAATATTCAATCTTCAGTCCTCAATCCTCAGTCCTCAAAGTTCAAACCGCAATACCCAATCCTCAATCTTCAATCCTCAATCCTCAATCCTCAATCCTCAATCCTCAATCCTCAATCCTCAATCCTCAATCCTCAGTCCTCAAACCTCAAACCTGAATCCTCAATCCTGAATCCTCAATCTTCAGACCTCTATCCTCAATCCTCAATCCTCAGTAATCAATCCTCAGTCTTCAATACTCAATCGTCAATCCTCAGTCCTTAATGCTGAATCCTCAATTCTCGTTCCTCGAACCTCAATCCTCAATACTCAGTCCTCTCTCTTCAATCCTCCATCCTCAATCCTCAATCATCAAGCGTCAATCCTCAATCCTCAATCCTCAACCCTCAATCCTCAGTCCTCAAACCTCAATCCGGAATCCTCAACCCTGAATCCTCAATCTTCAGCCGTCAGTCCTCAACAATCAATTGTCAATCCTCAATCGTCAATAGAATATCCACAATTCACAGTTTTCAATACTCAATCCCCATTCTTCAATCTTCAAATCTCAATCCACAAACATCAATTCTCATCACTCAACACTCAATACTCAGTCCTCAATCTTCAATCCTCAATCCTCAATCCTCAATCTTCAATCCTCAATACTCAATCTTCAATCCTCAATACTCAATTCTCAATCCTCAATACTCAATCCTCAAACCTCAATCCTCAATCCTCAATCCTGAATCCTCATTCTTCAATCCTCAATACCCAATCCTCAATCTTCAATCCTCAATCCTCAACCCTCAATTCTCAATCCTCAAACCTCAATCCTCAGAACTCAAACATCAATGCTCAACCCTCAGTCCTCGTCCTCAATCCAGAACCCTCAATCCTCAATCCTCAGTCCTCAAACCTCAGTCCTTAATCCTCAATCCTGAATCCTCAACCTCCAGCCCTCACTCCTCAACAATCAGTTGTCAATGCTCAATCCTCAATAGAATATCATCAATTCACATTTTTCATTACTCAATACTCAATCTGCAATCTTCAAATCTCTATCCACAAACATCAATTCTCATCACTCAACCCTCAACACTCAGTCCCCAATCCTCAATATTCAATCCTCAATTCTCAATCCTCAATCCACTATCCTCAACCTTCAATCCTCAATACTCAGCCTTCAATGCTCAATCCTCAATCCTCAATTCTCAATCCTCGATCGTCAATCTTCAATCCTCAATACTCATCCTTCAATCCTCGATCCTCAATCCTCAATCCTCGATCCTCATTCTTCAGCCGTCAGTCCTCAACAATCAATTGTCAATCCTCAATCCTCATTCTTTCATCCTCAACACCCAATCCTCAATCTTCAATTCTCAATCCTCAATCCTCCATCCTCAATCCTCAATACGCAAACCTCAATCTTCAATCCTCAATCGTCAATCCTTAATCCTCAATCCTCAATCCTTAATCCTCAATCCTCAGTTCTCAAACCTCAATCCTGATTCCTCAATCCTGAATCCTCAATCTTCAGCACTCAGTCCTCAACAATCAGTTGTCAATCCTCAATCCTCAATAGGATATCCTCAATTCACAGGTCTCAATACTCAATACTCAACCTGCAATTTTCAAATCTCTATCCACAAACATCAATTCTCATAACTCAACACTAAACACTCAGTCCCCAATCCTCAATCTTCGATCCTCAATCCTCAATCCTCAATCCTCAGTCCTCAAACCTCAATCCTGAGTCCTCAATCCTGAATCCTCAATCTTCAGCCCTCAGTCCTCAACAATCGGTTGTCAATACTCAATCCTCAATAGAATATCCTCAATTCACTGGTCTCAATACTCAATACTCAACCAGCAATCTACAAATCTCTATCCACAAACATCAATTCTCATCACTCAACCCTCAACACTCAGTCCCCAATCCTCAATATTCGATCCTCAATCCTTAATCCACAATCCCCAATCTTCAATCTTCAATCCCCAATACTCAATCTTCAATCCTCAATACGCAATTCTCAATCTTCAATCCTCAATCCTCAATCCTCAGTTCTCAATTCTCAATCCGCAATCCTCAGACCTCGAACATCAATATTCAACCCTCAGTCCTCGTCCTCAATCCACAACCATCAATCCTCAATCCTCAATCTTCAATCATCAATATCCAATCTTCAGTCCTCAATCCTCAATCCTCAATGTTCAAACCGCAATACCCAATCCTCAATCTTCAATCCTCAATCCTCAATCCTCAATCCTCAATCCTCACTCCTCAATCCTCAATCTTCAATACTCAATCCTCAATCCTCAATCCTCAATCATCAATTCTCAACCATCAATCCTCAATTCTCAATACTCAATAGAATATCCTGAATTCTCAGGATTCCATACTCAAACCTCAACCCTCAACCCTCAGCCCTCATTCTCAATCCTCAATCCACAATCCTCAAACCTCAATCCCCAACCGTCAGTCCTCGTCCTCAATCCTCAACCCTCAATCCTCAATCCTCAATCCTCAATCTCAAATCCTCAGTCCCCAATCCTCAATCTTCAATCCCCAATCCTCAATCCTCAATCCTGAATCCTCAATCCTCAATCCTCGATCCTCAGTCCACAGTCCTTAAACCTCAACCCTCAAGCCTCAGTCATCAATCCTAAATCTTCAATACTCAATCGTCAATCCTCAGTCCTCAATCCTCAATCCTCAATCCTCGTTCCTCAAACCTCAATCCTCAACCCACAGTCCTCATACTCAATTCTCAATTCTCAATGCTCAGTCCTCAATCCTCAGTCCTCAAACCTCAATCCTCAACCGTCAGTCCTCGTCCTCAATCCTCAACCCTCAATCCTCAATCCTCAACCCTCAATCTTCAATCCTCAATAACCAATCTCCAATCCTAGATCCTCAATCCCCAATCCTCAATCCTCAATCCTCAATCCTCAATCCTCAATCCTCAATCCTCAACCCTCAATCCTCAATCCTCAGTCCTCAAACCTCAAACCTGAATCCTCAATCCTGAATCCTCAATCTTCAGCCCTCAATCCTAAATCCTCAATCCTCAGTAATCAATCCTCAATCTTCAATACTCAATCGTCAGTCCTCAGTCCTCAATGCTCAATCCTCAATTCTCGTTCCTCGAGACTCAATCCTCAATACTCAGTCCTCTCTCTTCAATCCTCCATCCTCAATCCTCAATCCTCATGCGTCAATCCTCAATCCTCAATCCTCAACCCTCAATCCTCAGTCCTCAAACCTCAATCCGGAATCCTCAACCCTGAATCCTCAATCTTCAGCCGTCAGTCCTCAACAATCAATTGTCAATCCCCAATCGTCAATAGAATATCCTCAATTCACAGTTTTCAGTACTCAATCCCCATTCTTCAGTCTTCAAATCTCAATCCACAAACATCAATTCTCATCAATCAACACTCAATACTCACTCCTCAATCTTCAATCCTCAATCCTCAATCCTCAATCTTCAATCCTCAATACTCAATCTTCAATCCTCAATCCTCAATTCTCAATCCTCAATACTCAATCCTCAAACCTCAATCCTCAATCCTCAGTCCTCAATCCTCAATCCTCAATCTTCAATCCTCAATACTCAATCTTCAATCCTCAATCCTCAGTCCTCAAACCTCAATTCTGAATCCTCAATCCTGAATCCTCATTATTCAGCCCTCAGTCCTCAACAATCAGTTGTGAATCCTCAATCCTCAATAGAATATCCTCAATTCACAGCTTTCAATACCCAATACTCAATCTGCAATCTTCAAATCTCTATCCACAACCATCAATTCTCATTACTCAACCCTCAACACTCAGTCCTCAATGTTCAATCCTCAATCCTCAATTCTCAATCTTCAATCCTCAAAACTGAATCTTCAATCCTCAATCCTCAATCCTGAATCACCAATCCTCAATCCTCAATCGTCAATCTTCAACCCTCAGTACTCAATCTTCAATCCTCAATCCTGAATCCTCAATCCTCAATCCTCATTCTTCAATCTGCAATACCCAATTATCAATCTTCAATCCTCAATCCTCAATCCTCAATTCTCTATCCTCAATCCTCAGTCCTCAATCTTCAATCCTCAGTCCCCAATCCTCAATCTTCAATCCTCAAACCTCAATCCTCAATACTCAATCCTCAATCCTCAATCCTCAATCCTCAATATTCAACACACCTCCCTCAAACATCAATCCTCAATACTCAACAGTCAATCCTCAATTCTCAATACTCAACATAATATCCTGAATTCTCATGATTCAATACTCAATCCTCAATATTCAATAATCAAATCTCAATCCTCAACATCAATTCTCAACACACAATCCTCAATACTCAGTCCTCTCTCTTCAATCCTCCATCCTCAATCCTCAATCCTCAAGCGTCAATCCTCAATCCTCAATCCTCAATCCTCAATCCTCAATCCTCAATTTTCAATCCTCAATACTCAATCTTCAATCCTCAATCCTCAATCCTCAATCCTCAATCCACAATCGTCAGTCTTCAATCCTCAATCTTCAATCCTCAATCCTCAATCCTCAATCCTCAATCCTCAATCCTCAATCCTCAATCCTCAGTCCTCAATCCTCAGTCCTCAATCCTCAAACCTGAATCCTCAATCCTGAATCCTCAATCTTCAGACCTCTATCCTCAATCCTCAATCCTCAGTAATCAATCCTCAGTCTTCAATACTCAATCGTCAATCCTCAGTCCTCAATCCTCAATCCTCAATCCTCGTTCCTCAAACCTCAATCCTCAACCCACAGTCCTCATCCTCAATTCTCAATTCTCAATGCTCAGTCCTCAATCCTCAGTCCTCAAACCTCAATCCTCAACCGTCAGTCCTCGTCCTCAATCCTCAACCCTCAATCCTCAATCCTCAACCCTCAATCTTCAATCCTCAATAACCAATCTCCAATCCTAGATCCTCAATCCCCAATCCTCAATCCTCAATCCTCAATCCTCAATCTTCAATCCTCAATACTCAATCTTCAATCCTCAATCCTCAATTCTCAATCCTCAATACTCAATCCTCAAACCTCAATCCTCAATCCTCAGTCCTCAATCCTCAATCCTCAATCTTCAATCCTCAATACTCAATCTTCAATCCTCAATCCTCAGTCCTCAAACCTCAATTCTGAATCCTCAATCCTGAATCCTCATTATTCAGCCCTCAGTCCTCAACAATCAGTTGTGAATCCTCAATCCTCAATAGAATATCCTCAATTCACAGCTTTCAATACCCAATACTCAATCTGCAATCTTCAAATCTCTATCCACAACCATCAATTCTCATTACTCAACCCTCAACACTCAGTCCTCAATGTTCAATCCTCAATCCTCAATTCTCAATCTTCAATCCTCAAAACTGAATCTTCAATCCTCAATCCTCAATCCTGAATCACCAATCCTCAATCCTCAATCGTCAATCTTCAACCCTCAGTACTCAATCTTCAATCCTCAATCCTGAATCCTCAATCCTCAATCCTCATTCTTCAATCTGCAATACCCAATTATCAATCTTCAATCCTCAATCCTCAATCCTCAATTCTCTATCCTCAATCCTCAGTCCTCAGTCCTCAAACCTCAACCCTCAACCCTCAGCCTTCATCCTCAATCCTCAATCCTCAATCTTCAATCCTAAATACTCAATCTTCAATCCTCAATCCTCAGTCCTCAAACCTCAATTCTGAATCCTCAATCCTGAATCCTCAATATTCAGCCCTCAGTCCTCAACAATCAGTTGTCTGTCCTCAATCCTCAATAGAATAGCCTCAATTCACAGCTTTCAGTACTCAATACTCAATCTGCAATCTTCAAATCTCTATCCACAACCATCAATTCTCATTACTCAACCCTCAACACTCAGTCCTCAATGTTCAATCTTCAATCCTCAATTCTCAATCTTCAATCCTCAATACCCAATCCTCAATCTTCAATCCTCAATCCTCAATCCTCAATCCTCAATCCTCAATTTTCAATCCTCAATACTCAATCTTCAATCCTCAATCCTCAATCCTCAATCCTCAATCCTCAATCGTCAGTCTTCAATCCTCAATACTCAATCTTCAATCCTCAATCCTCAATCCTCAAACCTCAATCCTCAATCCTCAATCCTCAATATTCAAGCCTCAATACTCAATCTGCAATCTTCAATCCTCAATCCTCAATCCTCAATCCTCAATCTGCAATCTTCAATCCTCAATCCTCAATCCTCAATCCTCATTCTTCAATCCTCAATACCCAATCCTCAATCTTCAATCCTCAATCCTCAATCCGCGATTCTCAATCCTCAATCCTCAATCCTCAGACCTCAAACATTAATATTCAACCCTCAGTCCTCGTCCTCAATCCACAACCTTCAATCCTCAATCCTCAATTCGCAATCCTCAATCCTCAATTTTCAATCCTCAATACTCAATCTTCAATCCTCAATCCTCAATCCTCAATCCTCAATCCTCAATCCTCAATCGTCAATCTCCAATCCTGAGTACTCAATCTTCAATCCTCAATCCTCAATCCCCAATCCAAAATCCTATATCCTCAATCCTCAATCCACAGTCCTCAAACCTCAATCTTCAATCCTCAGTCCCCAATCCTCAATCTTCAATCCTCAAACCTCAATCCTCAATACTCAATCCTCAATCCTCAATCCTCAATCCACAGTCCTCAAACCTCAATTCTGAATCCTCAATCCTGAGTACTCAATCTTCAGCCCTCAGTCCTCAACAATCAGTTGTCAATTCTCAATCCCCAATAGAATATCCTCAATTCACAGTTTTCAATACTCAATACTCAATCTGCAACCTTCAAACCTCTATCCACAAATATCAATTCTCATCACTCAACCCAGAACACTCAGTCCTCATTGTTCAATCCTCAATCCTCAACTCTCAATCTTCAATCCTGAATACTGAATCTTCAATCCTCAATCATCAATCCTCAATCCTCAATCCTCAATCCTCAATCTTCAATCCTCAGTCCCCAATCCTCAATCTTCAATCCTCAAACCTCAATCCTCAATCCTCAAACCTGAATCCTCAATCCTGAATCCTCAATCTTCAGACCTCTATCCTCAATCCTCAATCCTCAGTAATCAATCCTCAGTCTTCAATACTCAATCGTCAATCCTCAGTCCTTAATGCTCAATCCTCAATTCTCGTTCCTCGAACCTCAATCCTCAATACTCAGTCCTCTCTCTTCAATCCTCCATCCTTTATCCTCAATCCTCAAGCGTCAATCCTCAATCCTCAATCCTCAACCCTCAATCCTCAGTCCTCAAACCTCAATCCGGAATCCTCAACCCTGAATCCTCAATCTTCAGCCGTCAGTCCTCAACAATCTGTTGTCAATCCTCAATCCTCAATAGAATTTCCTCAATTCACAGCTTTCAATACTCAATACTCAATCTGCAATCTTCAAATCTCTACCCACAACCATCAATTCTCATTACTCAACCCTCAACACTCAGTCCTCAATGTTCAATCCTCAATCCTCAATTCTCAATCTTCAATCCTCAATACTGAACCTTCAATCCTCAATCCTCAATCCTCAATCCTCAATCCTCAATCCTCAATCCTCAATCCTCAATTTTCAATCCTCAATACTCAATCTTCAATCCTCAATCCTCAATCCTCAATCCTCAATCCTCAATCGTCAGTCTTCAATCCTCAATACTCAATCTTCAATCCTCAATCCTCCATCCTCAAACCTCAATCCTCAATCCTCAATCCTCAATCTTCAATCCACAATACTCAATCTGCGATCTTCAATCCTCAATCGTCAATCCTCAATCCTCATTCTTCAATCCTCAAACATCAATATTCAATCCTCAGTCCTCGTCCTCAATCCACAACCCTCAATCCTCAATCCTCAATCTTCAATCATCAATATTCAATCTTCAATCCTCAATCCTCAGTCCTCAATGCTCAATCTCAATTCTCGTTCCTCAAACCTCAATCCTCAACACTCAGACCTCGTCCTCAATCCACAACCACCAATCTTCAATCCTCAATCTTCAATCATCAATATTCAATCTTCAGTCCTCAATCCTCAGTCCTCAAAGTTCAAACCGCAATACCCAATCCTCAATCTTCAATCCTCAATCCTCAATCCTCAATCCTCAATCCTCAATCCTCAATCCTCAATCCTCAATCCTCAGTCCTCAAACCTCAAACCTGAATCCTCAATCCTGAATCCTCAATCTTCAGACCTCTATCCTCAATCCTCAATCCTCAGTAATCAATCCTCAGTCTTCAATACTCAATCGTCAATCCTCAGTCCTTAATGCTCAATCCTCAATTCTCGTTCCTCGAACCTCAATCCTCAATACTCAGTCCTCTCTCTTCAATCCTCCATCCTCAATCCTCAATCCTCAAGCGTCAATCCTCAATCCTCAATCCTCAACCCTCAATCCTCAGTCCTCAAACCTCAATCCGGAATCCTCAACCCTGAATCCTCAATCTTCAGCCGTCAGTCCTCAACAATCAATTGTCAATCCTCAATCGTCAATAGAATATCCACAATTCACAGTTTTCAATACTCAATCCCCATTCTTCAATCTTCAAATCTCAATCCACAAACATCAATTCTCATCACTCAACACTCAATACTCAGTCCTCAATCTTCAATCCTCAATCCTCAATCCTCAATCTTCAATCCTCAATACTCAATCTTCAATCCTCAATACTCAATTCTCAATCCTCAATACTCAATCCTCAAACCTCAATCCTCAATCCTCAATCCTGAATCCTCATTCTTCAATCCTCAATACCCAATCCTCAATCTTCAATCCTCAATCCTCAACCCACAATTCTCAATCCTCAAACCTCAATCCTCAGAACTCAAACATCAATACTCAACCCTCAGTCCTCGTCCTCAATCCAGAACCCTCAATCCTCAATCCTCAGTCCTCAAACCTCAGTCCTTAATCCTCAATCCTGAATCCTCAACCTCCAGCCCTCACTCCTCAACAATCAGTTGTCAATGCTCAATCCTCAATAGAATATCATCAATTCACATTTTTCATTACTCAATACTCAATCTGCAATCTTCAAATCTCTATCCACAAACATCAATTCTCATCACTCAACCCTCAACACTCAGTCCCCAATCCTCAATATTCAATCCTCAATTCTCAATCCTCAATCCACAATCCTCAACCTTCAATCCTCAATACTCAGCCTTCAATGCTCAATCCTCAATCCTCAATTCTCAATCCTCGATCGTCAATCTTCAATCCTCAATACTCATCCTTCAATCCTCGATCCTCAATCCTCAATCCTCGATCCTCATTCTTCAGCCGTCAGTCCTCAACAATCAATTGTCAATCCTCAATCCTCATTCTTTCATCCTCAACACCCAATCCTCAATCTTCAATTCTCAATCCTCAATCCTCCATCCTCAATCCTCAATACGCAAACCTCAATCTTCAATCCTCAATCGTCAATCCTTAATCCTCAATCCTCAATCCTTAATCCTCAATCCTCAGTTCTCAAACCTCAATCCTGATTCCTCAATCCTGAATCCTCAATCTTCAGCACTCAGTCCTCAACAATCAGTTGTCAATCCTCAATCCTCAATAGGATATCCTCAATTCACAGGTCTCAATACTCAATACTCAACCTGCAATTTTCAAATCTCTATCCACAAACATCAATTCTCATAACTCAACACTCAACACTCAGTCCCCAATCCTCAATCTTCGATCCTCAATCCTCAATCCTCAATCCTCAGTCCTCAAACCTCAATCCTCAATCCCCAATCCTGAATCTTCAACCCTCAATCATCAATCCTCAATCCTCAATCCTCAAACCTCAATCCTCAACCCTCAGTCCTCATCCTCTATTCTCAATTCTCAATCCTCAATCCTTAATCCTCAGTCTTCAATCCTCAATAATCAATCTCCAATCCTAGATCCTCAATCCCCAATCCTCAATCCTTAATCCTCAATCTTCAATCCTCAATTCCGAGGCCTCAATCTTCAATCCTCAATGCTCAATCCTCAATCCTCAATCCTCAGTCCTCAATACTCAATCCTCAATCCTCAAACCTCAATCCTCAACCGACAGTCCTCATCCTCAATCCTCAACACTCAATCCACAATCCTCAATCTTCAATCATCAATACTCAATCTTCAATCCTCAATCCTCAATCCTCAATCCTCAATCCTCAATACTCAATATTCAACACACAACCCTCATTCATCAATCCTCAATACTCAACCATCAATCCTCAATTCTCAATACTCAATAGAATATCCTGAATTCTCATGGTTCAATACTCAATCCACAAAATTCAATAATCAAATCTCAATCCTCAAACATCAATTCTCAACACTCAATCCTCAATACTCAGACATCTCTCTTCAATCCTCCATCCTCAATCCTCAATCCACAAGCGTCAATCCTCAATCCTCAAATCTCAGCCCTCAATCCTCAGTCGTCAAACCTCAATCCGGAATCCACAATCCTGAATCCCCATTCTTCAGCCGTCAGTCCTCAACAATCAATTGTCAATTCTCAATCCTCAATAGAATATCCTCAGTTCACAGTTTTCAATACGCAATCCCCATTCTTCAATCTTCAAATCTCAATCCACAAACATCTATTCTCATAACTCAACACTGAACACTCAGTCCTCAATCTTCAATCCTCAATCCTCAATCCTCAATCTTCAATCCTCTATACTCAATCTTCAATCCTCAATCCTCAGTGCTCAAACCTCAATCCTCAATCCTCAATCCTCAATCCTCAATCCTCAGTCTTCAGTCCTCAACACTCAACCTTCAATTTTCAGTCCTCAATCCTCAACCCTCAGACCTCATCCTCAATCCTCAATTCTCAATCCTCAATCCTCAATCTTCAATCCTCAATACTCAATCTTCAATCCTCAATCGTCAATCCTCAATCCTCAATCCTCAATACTCAGTCATCAACACTCAATCTTCAATACTCAATCCTCAATCCTCAATCCTCAATCCTCAATCCTCAATCCTCAACCATCAATCCTCATTCCCCAAACCTCAATGCTCAACCCTCAGTCCTCATCCTCAATTCTCAATTCTCAATCGTCAATCCTCAATCCTCATTCTTCAATCCTCAATACCCAATCCTCAACCTCCAATCCTCAATCCTCAACCCTCAATTCTCAATCCTCAATCCTCAATCCTCAAACCTCAATCCTCAACCGTCAGTCCTCGTCCTCAATCCTCAAACATCAATCCTCAATCCTCAATCTTCAATCATCAATACTCAATCTTCAATCCTCAATCCTCAATCCTCAGTCCTCAATCCTCAATCCTCAATATTCAAAACACAACCCTCAACCATCAATCCTCAATACTCAACCATCAATCCTCAATTCTCAATACTCAACAGAATATCCTGAATTCTCATGATTCCATACGCAAACCTCAACCCTCAACCCTCAGCCCTCATTCTCAATCCTCAATCCACAATCCTCAAACCTCAATCCCCAACCGTCAGTCCTCGTCCTCAATCCTCAACCCTCAATCCTCAATCCTCAATCCTCAATCTCAAATCCTGAGTCCCCAATCCTCAATCTTCAATCCCCAATCCTCAATCCTCAATCCTGAATCCTCAATCCTCAATCTTCGATCCTCAGACCACAGTCCTTAAACCTCAACCCTCAACCCTCAGTCATCAATCCTAAATCTTCAATACTCAATCGTTAATCCTCAGTCCTCAATCCTCAATCCTCAATCCTCATTCCTCAAACCTCAATCCTCAACCCAAGGGTCCTCATCCTCAATTCTCAATTCTCAATGCTCAGTCCTCAATCCTCAGTCCTCAAACCTCAATCCTCAACCGTCAGTCCTCGTCCTCAATCCTCAACCCTCAATCCTCAATCCTCAACCCTCAATCTTCAATCCTCAATAACCAATCTCCAATCCTAGATCCTCAATCCCCAATCCTCAATCCTCAATCCTCGATCCTCGATCCTCAATCCTCAATCCTCAACCCTCAATCCTCAATCCTCAGTCCTCAAACCTCAAACCTGAATCCTCAATCCTGAATCCTCAATCTTCAGCCCTCAATCCTCAATCCTCAATCCTCAGTAATCAATCCTCAATCTTCAATACTCAATCGTCAATCCTCAGTCATCAATGCTCAATCCTCAATTCTCGTTCCTCGAGACTCAATCCTCAATACTCAGTCCTCTCTCTTCAATCCTCCATCCTCAATCCTCAATCCTCATGCGTCAATCCTCAATCCTCAATCCTCAACCCTCAATCCTCAGTCCTCAAACCTCAATCCGGAATCCTTAACCCTGAATCCTCAATCTTCAGCCGTCAGTCCTCAACAATCAATTGTCAATCCTCAATCGTCAATAGAATATCCTCAATCCACAGTTTTCAGTACTCAATCCCCATTCTTCAATCTTCAAATCTCAATCCACAAACATCAATTCTCATCACTCAACACTCAATACTCAGTCCTCAATCTTCAATCCTCAATCCTCAATCCTCAATCTTCAATCCTCAATACTCAATCTTCAATCCTCAATCCTCAATTCTCAATCCTCAATACTCAATCCTCAAACCTCAATCCTCAATCCTCAGTCCTCAATCCTCAATCCTCAATCATCAATCCTCAATACTCAATCTTCAATCCTCAATCCTCAGTCCTCAAACCTCAATTCTGAATCCTCAACCCTGAATCCTCATTATTCAGCCCTCAGTCCTCAACAATCAGTTGTGAATCCTCAATCCTCAATAGAATATCCTCAATTCACAGCTTTCAATACTCAATACTCAATCTGCAATCTTCAAGTCTCTATCCACAACCATCAATTCTCATTACTCAACCCTCAACACTCAGTCCTCAATGTTCAATCCTCAATCCTCAATTCTCAATCTTCAATCCTCAATACTGAATCTTCAATCCTCAATCCTCAATCCTGAATCACCAATCCTCAATCCTCAATCGTCAATCTTCAATCCTCAATACTCAATCTTCAATCCTCAATCCTCAATCCTCAATCCTCAATCCTCATTCTTCAATCTGCAATACCCAATTATCAATCTTCAATCCTCAATCCTCAATCCTCAATTCTCTATCATCAATCCTCAGTCCTCAGTCCTCAAACCTCAACCCTCAACCCTCAGCCTTCATCCTCAATCCTCAATCCTCAATCTTCAATCCTAAATACTCAATCTTCAATCCTCAATCCTCAGTCCTCAAACCTCAATTCTGAATCCTCAATCCTGAATCCTCAATATTCAGCCCTCAGTCCTCAACAATCAGTTGTCTGTCCTCAATCCTCAATAGAATAGCCTCAATTCACAGCTTTCAATACTCAATACTCAATCTGCAATCTTCAAATCTCTATCCACAACCATCAATTCTCATTACTCAACCCTCAACACTCAGTCCTCAATGTTCAATCTTCAATCCTCAATTCTCAATCTTCAATCCTCAATACTGAATCTTCAATACTCAATCCTCAATCCTCAATCCTCAATCCTCAATCCTCAATCCTCAATCCTCAATTTTCAATCCTCAATACTCAATCTTCAATCCTCAATCCTCAATCCTCAATCCTCAATCCTCAATCGTCAGTCTTCAATCCTCAATACTCAATCTTCAATCCTCAATCCTCAATCCTCAAACCTCAATCCTCAATCCTCAATCCTCAATCTTCAATCCTCAATACTCAATCTGCAATCTTCAATCCTCAATCCTCAATCCTCAATCCTCATTCTTCAATCCTCAAACATCAATATTCAATCCTCAGTCCTCGTCCTCAATCCACAACCCTCAAACCTCAATCCTCAATCTTCAATCATTAATATTCAATCTTCAATCCTCAATCCTCAGTCCTCAATGCTCAATCTCAATTCTCGTTCCTCAAACCTCAATCCTCAACACTCAGTCCTCGTCCTCAATCCACAACCACCAATCTTCAATCCTCAATCTTCAATCATCAATATTCAATCTTCAGTCCTCAGTCCTCAGTCCTCAAAGTTCAAACCGCAATACCCAATCCTCAATCTTCAATCCTCAATCCTCAATCCTCAATCCTCAATCCTCAATCCTCAATCCTCAATCCTCAATCCTCAGTCCTCAAACCTCAAACCTGAATCCTCAATCCTGAATCATCAATCTTCAGACCTCAATCCTCAATCCTCAATCCTCAGTAATCAATCCTCAGTCTTCAATACTCAATCGTCAATCCTCAGTCCTTAATGCTCAATCCTCAATTCTCGTTCCTCGAACCTCAATCCTCAATACTCAGTCCTCTCTCTTCAATCCTCCATCCTCAATCCTCAATCCTCAAGCGTCAATCCTCAATCCTCAATCCTCAACCCTCAATCCTCAGTCCTCAAACCTCAATCCGGAATCCTCAACCCTGAATCCTCAATCTTCAGCCGTCAGTCCTCAACAATCAGTTGTGAATCCTCAATCCTCAATAGAATATCCTCAATTCACAGCTTTCAATACTCAATACTCAATCTGCAATCTTCAAGTCTCTATCCACAACCATCAATTCTCATTACTCAACCCTCAACACTCAGTCCTCAGTGTTCAATCCTCAATCCTCAATTCTCAATCTTCAATCCTCAATACTGAATCTTCAATCCTCAATCCTCAATCCTGAATCACCAATCCTCAATCCTCAATCGTCAATCTTCAATCCTCAATACTCAATCTTCAATCCTCAATCCTCAATCCTCAATCCTCAATCCTCATTCTTCAATCTGCAATACCCAATTATCAATCTTCAATCCTCAATCCTCAATCCTCAATTCTCTATCATCAATCCTCAGTCCTCAGTCCTCAAACCTCAACCCTCAACCCTCAGCCTTCATCCTCAATCCTCAATCCTCAATCTTCAATCCTAAATACTCAATCTTCAATCCTCAATCCTCAGTCCTCAAACCTCAATTCTGAATCCTCAATCCTGAATCCTCAATATTCAGCCCTCAGTCCTCAACAATCAGTTGTCTGTCCTCAATCCTCAATAGAATAGCCTCAATTCACAGCTTTCAATACTCAATACTCAATCTGCAATCTTCAAATCTCTATCCACAACCATCAATTCTCATTACTCAACCCTCAACACTCAGTCCTCAATGTTCAATCTTCAATCCTCAATTCTCAATCTTCAATCCTCAATACTGAATCTTCAATACTCAATCCTCAATCCTCAATCCTCAATCCTCAATCCTCAATCCTCAATCCTCAATTTTCAATCCTCAATACTCAATCTTCAATCCTCAATCCTCCATCCTCAATCCTCAATCCTCAATCGTCAGTCTTCAATCCTCAATACTCAATCTTCAATCCTCAATCCTCAATCCTCAAACCTCAACCCTCAATCCTCAATCCTCAATCTTCAATCATTAATATTCAATCTTCAATCCTCAATCCTCAGTCCTCAATGCTCAATCTCAATTCTCGTTCCTCAAACCTCAATCCTCAACACTCAGTCCTCGTCCTCAATCCACAACCACCAATCTTCAATCCTCAATCTTCAATCATCAATATTCAATCTTCAGTCCTCAGTCCTCAGTCCTCAAAGTTCAAACCGCAATACCCAATCCTCAATCTTCAATCCTCAATCCTCAATCCTCAATCCTCAATCCTCAATCCTCAATCCTCAATCCTCAATCCTCAGTCCTCAAACCTCAAACCTGAATCCTCAATCCTGAATCATCAATCTTCAGACCTCAATCCTCAATCCTCAATCCTCAGTAATCAATCCTCAGTCTTCAATACTCAATCGTCAATCCTCAGTCCTTAATGCTCAATCCTCAATTCTCGTTCCTCGAACCTCAATCCTCAATACTCAGTCCTCTCTCTTCAATCCTCCATCCTCAATCCTCAATCCTCAAGCGTAAATCCTCAATCCTCAATCCTCAACCCTCAATCCTCAGTCCTCAAACCTCAATCCGGAATCCTCAACCCTGAATCCTCAATCTTCAGCCGTCAGTCCTCAACAATCAATTGTCAATCCTCAATCGTCAATAGAATATCCTCAATTCACAGTTTTCAATACTCAATCCCCATTCTTCAATCTTCAAATCTCAATCCACAAACATCAATTCTCATCACTCAACACTCAATACTCAGTCCTCAATCTTCAATCCTCAATCCTCAATCCTCAATCTTCAATCCTCAATACTCAATCTTCAATCCTCAATCCTCAATCCTCAATCTTCAATCCTCAATACTCAATCTTCAATCCTCAATCCTCAATTCTCAATCCTCAATACTCAATCCTCAAACCTCAATCCTCAATCCTCAGTCCTCAATCCTCAATCCTCAATCTTCAATCCTCAATACACAATCTTCAATCCTCAATCCTCAGTCCTCAAACCTCAATTCTGAATCCTCAACCCTGAATCCTCATTATTCAGCCCTCAGTCCTCAACAATCAGTTGTGAATCCTCAATCCTCAATAGAATATCCTCAATTCACAGCTTTCAATACTCAATACTCAATCTGCAATCTTCAAATCTCTATCCACAACCATCAATTCTCATTACTCAACCCTCAACACTCAGTCCTCAATGTTCAATCCTCAATCCTCAATTCTCAATCTTCAATCCTCAATACTGAATCTTCAATCCTCAATCCTCAATACTGAATCACCAATCCTCAATCCTCAATCGTCAATCTTCAATCCTCAATACTCAATGTTCAATCCTCAATCCTCAATCCTCAATCCTCAATCCTCATTCTTCAATCTGCAATACCCAATTATCAATCTTCAATCCTCAATCCTCAATCCTCAATTCTCTATCCTCAATCCTCAGTCCTCAGTCCTCAAACCTCAACCCTCAACCCTCAGCCTTCATCCTCAATCCTCAATCCTCAATCTTCAATCCTAAATACTCAATCTTCAATCCTCAATCCTCAGTCCTCAAACCTCAATTCTGAATCCTCAATCCTGAATCCTCAATATTCAGCCCTCAGTCCTCAACAATCAGTTGTCTGTCCTCAATCCTCAATAGAATAGCCTCAATTCACAGCTTTCAATACTCAATACTCAATCTGCAATCTTCAAATCTCTATCCACAACCATCAATTCTCATTACTCAACCCCACAACACTCAGTGCTCAATGTTCAATCTTCAATCCTCAATTCTCAATCTTCAATCCTCAATACTGAATCTTCAATCCTCAATCCTCAATCCTCAATCCTCAATCCTCAATCCTCAGTCCTCAATCCTCAATCCTCAATTTTCAATCCTCAATACTCAATCTTCAATCCTCAATCCACAATCCTCAATCCTCAATCCTCAATCGTCAGTCTTCAATCCTCAATACTCAATCTTCAATCCTCAATCCTCAATCCTCAAACCTCAATCCTCAATCCTCAATCCTCAATCTTCAATCCTCAATACTCAATCTGCAATCTTCAATCCTCAATCCTCAATCCTCAATCCTCATTCTTCAATCCCCAAACATCAATATTCAATCCTCAGTCCTCGTCCTCAATCCACAACCCTCAATCCTCAATCCTCAATCTTCAATCATCAATATTCAATCTTCAATCCTCAATCCTCAGTCCTCAATGCTCAATCTCAATTCTCGTTCCTCAAACCTCAATCCTCAACACTCAGTCCTCGTCCTCAATCCACAACCACCAATCTTCAATCCTCAATCTTCAATCATCAATATTCAATCTTCAGTCCTCAGTCCTCAGTCCTCAAAGTTCAAACCGCAATACCCAATCCTCAATCTTCAATCCTCAATCCTCAATCCTCAATCCTCAATCCTCAATCCACAATCCTCAATCCTCAATCCTCAGTCCTCAACCCTCAAACCTGAATCCTCAATCCTGAATCCTCAATGTTCAGACCTCTATCCTCAATCCTCAATCCTCAGTAATCAATCCTCAGTCTTCAATACTCAATCGTCAATCCTCAGTCCTTAATGCTCAATCCTCAATTCTCGTTCCTCGAACCTCAATCCTCAATACTCAGTCCTCTCTCTTCAATCCTCCATCCTCAATCCTCAATCCTGAAGCGTCAATCCTCAATCCTCAATCCTCAACCCTCGATCCTCAGTCCTCAAACCTCAATCCGGAATCCTCAACCCTGAATCCTCAATCTTCAGCCGTCAGTCCTCAACAATCAATTGTCAATCCTCAATCGTCAATAGAATATCCTCAATTCACAGTTTTCAATACTCAATCCCCATTCTTCAATCTTCAAATCTCAATCCACAAACATCAATTCTCATCACTCAACACTCAATACTCAGTCCTCAATCTTCAATCCTCAATCCTCAATCCTCAATCTTCAATCCTCAATACTCAATCTTCAATCCTCAATCCTCAATTCTCAATCCTCAATACTCAATCCTCAAACCTCAATCCTCAATCCTCAATCCTCAAGCCTCATTCTTCAATCCTCAATACCCAATCCTCAATCTTCAATCCTCAATCCTCAACCCTCAATTCTCAATCCTCAATCCTCAATCCTCAGTACTCAAACATCAATACTCAACCCTCAGTCCTCGTCCTGAATCCAGAACCCTCAATCCTCAATCCTCAGTCCTCAAACCTCAGTCCTTAATCCTTAATCCTGAATCCTCAAACTCCAGCCCTCACTCCTCAACAATCAGTTGTCAATGCTCAATCCTCAATAGAATATCATCAATTCACATTTTTCATTACTCAATACTCACTCTGCAATCTTCAAATCTCTATCCACAAACATCAATTCTCATCATTCAACCCTCAACACTCAGTCCCCAATCCTCAATATTCGATCCTCAATCCTTAATCCACAATCCCCAATCTTCAATCTTCAATCCTGAATACTCAATCTTCAATCCTCAATACGCAATTCTCAATCTTCAATCCTCAATCCTCAATCCTCAGTTCTCAATTCTCAATCCGCAATCCTCAGACCTCGAACATCAATATTCAACCCTCAGTCCTCGTCCTCAATCCACAACCATCAATCCTCAATCCTCAATCTTCAATCATCAATATCCAATCTTCAGTCCTCAATCCTCAATCCTCAATGTTCAAACCGCAATACCCAATCCTCAATCTTCAATCCTCAATCCTCAATCCTCAATCCTCAATCCTCAATCCTCAATCCTCAATCCTCAATCCTCAGTCCTCAAACCTCAAACCTGTATCCTCAATCCTGAATCCTCAATATTCTGACCTCAGTCCTCAACAATCAGTTGTCAATTCTCAATCCTCAATAGAATATCATCAATTCACAGATTTTAATACTCAATACTCACTCTGCAATCTTCAAATCTCTATCCACAAACATTAATTCTCATCATTCAACCCTCAACACTCAGTCCCCAATCCTCAATCTTCAAACCTCAATCCTCAATCCTCAATCCTCGATCCTCAATCTTCAATCCTCAATACTCAGTGTTCAATCCTCCATCCTCAATCCTCTATCCTCAACCCTCAATACTCAATCGTCAGGCTTCAATCCTCAATACTCAATCTTCAATCCTCAACCCTCAATCCTCATTCCTCAATACTCATTCTTCAATCCTCACTACCTAATCCTCAATCTTAAATCCTCAATCCTCAATCCTCAGTCCTCAAACCTCAATCCTGAATCCTCAATCCTGAATCCTCAATCTTCAGACATCAGACCTCAACAGTCGGAAGTCAATCCTCAATCCTCAATAGAACATCCTCAATTCACAGTTTTCAATGCTCAATACTCAATCTGCGATCTTCAAACCTCTATCCACAAACATCAATTCTCATCACTCAACCCTCAACACTCAGTCCTCAGTATTCAATCCTCAATCTTCAATTCTCAATCTTCAATCCACAATACCGAATCTTCAATCCTCAATCCTCAAACCTCAATCCTCAACCCTCAGTCCTCATCCTCTATTCTCAATTCTCAATCCTCAATCCTTAATCCTCAGTCTTCAATCCTCAATAATCAATGTACAATCCTAGATCCTCAATCCCCAATCCTCAATCCTTAATCCTCAATCTTCAATCCTCAATTCCGAGGCCTCAATCTTCAATCCTCAATGCTCAATCCTCAATCCTCAATCCTCAGTCCTCAATACTCAATCCTCAATCCTCAGACCTCAATCCTCAACCGTCAGTCCTCATCCTCAATCCTCAACACTCAATCCTCAATCCTCAATCTTCAATCATCAATACTCAATCTTCAATCCTCAATCCTCAATCCTCAATCCTCAATCCTCAATCCTCAAGCGTCAATCCTCAATCCTCAAATCTCAGCCCTCAATCCTCAGTCCTCAAACCTCAATCCGGAATCCACAATCCTGAATCCCCATACTTCAGCCGTCAGTCCTCAACAATCAATTGTCAATTCTCAATCCTCAATAGAATATCCTCAGTTCACAGTTTTCAATACGCAATCCCCATTCTTCAATCTTCAAATCTCAATCCACAAACATCTATTCTCATAACTCAACACTGAACACTCAGTCCTCAATCTTCAATACTCAATCCTCAATCCTCAATCTTCAATCCTCTATACTCAATATTCAATCCTCAATCCTCAATTCTCAATCCTCAATACTCAATCCTCAAACCTCAATCCTCAATCCTCAATCCTCAATCCTCAATTCTCAATCCTCAATCCTCAATCCTCAGACCCCAAACTTCAATACTCAACCCTCAGTCCTCGTCCTCAATCCACAACACACAATCCTCAATCCTCAGTCCTCAATCCTCAATCCCCAATCCTCAACCGTCAGTCCTCGTCCTCAATCCTCAAACATCAATCCTCAATTCTCAATCTTTAATCATCAATACTCAGTCTTCAATCCTCAATCCTCAATCCTCAATCTTCAATCCTCTATACTCAATCTTCAATCCTCAATCCTCAGTGCTCAAACCTCAATCCTCAATCCTCAATCCTCAATCCTCAATCCTCAATCTTCAGTCCTCAACACTCAACCTTCAATTTTCAGTCCTCAATCCTCAACCCTCAGACCTCATCCTCAATCCTCAATCTTCAATCCTCAATACTCAATCTTCAATCCTCAATCCTCAATCCTCAATCCTCAATCCTCAATACTCAGTCATCAACACTCAATCTTCAATACTCAATCCTCAACCTTCAATCCTCAATCCTCAACCCTCAATTCTCTATCCTCAATCCTCAATCCTCAGACCTCAAACATCAATACGCAGTCCTCAAACCTCAATCCGGAATCCTCAATCCTCAGTCCTCAAACCTGAATCCGGAATCCTCAATCCTGAATCCTCAATCTTCAGCCGTCAGTCCTCAACAATCAATTGTCAATCCTCAATCCTCAATAGAATATCTGCAATTCACAGTTTTGAATACTCAATCCCCATTCTTCAATCTTCAAATCTCAATACACAGACATCAATACTCATCACTCAACGCTCAACACTCAGTCCTCAATCTTCAATCGTCAATCCTCAGTCCTCAATCTTCAATCCTCAATACTCAATCTTCAACCCTCAATCCTCAATTCTCAACCCTCAATCCTCAATCCTCAGTCCTCAATCCTCAATCCTCAATCCTCAAACCTCAATCCTCAACCGTCAGTCCTCGTCCTCAATCCTCAAACATCAATCCTCAATCCTCAATCTTCAATCATCAATACTCAATCTTCAATCCTCAATCCTCAATCCTCAATCCTCAATCCTCAATCCTCAATATTCAAAACACAACCCTCAACCATCAATCCTCAATTCTCAACCATCAATCCTCAATTCTCAATACTCAACAGAATATCCTGAATTCTCATGATTCAGTACTCAATCCTCAATATTCAATAATCAAGTCACAATCCTCAAACATCAATTCTCAACAGTCAATCCTCAATACTCAGTCCTCTCTCTTCAATCCTCCATCCTCAATCCTCAATCCTCAAGCGTCAATCTTCAATCCTCAATCCTCAACCCTCAATCCTCAGTCCTCAAACCCCAATCCGGAATCCTCAATCCTGAATCCTCAATCTTCAGCCGTCAGTCTTCAACAATCAATTGTCAATCCTCAATCCTCAATCTTCAATCCTCAATCCTCAATCCGCAATCCTCAATCCTCAATCTTCAATCCTCAATACTCAATCTTCAATCCTCAATCTTCAATCCTCAATCCTCAATCCTCAGTCCTCAATCATCAATCTTCAAACCTCAATACTCAATCTTCAATCCCCAATCATCAATCCTCAATCCTCAATATTCAAGCCTCAATACTCAATCTGCAATCTTCAATCCTCAATCCTCAATCCTCAATCCTCAATCTTCAGCCGTCAGTCCTCAACAATCAATTGTCAATCCTCAATCGTCAATAGAATATCCTCAATTCACAGTTTTCAATACTCAATACTCACTCTGCAATCTTCAAATCTCTATCCACAAACATCAATTCTCATCATTCAACCCTCAACACTCAGTCCCCAATCCTCAATCTTCAAACCTCAATCCTCAATCCTCAATCCTCGATCCTCAATCTTCAATCCTCAATACTCAGTGTTCAATCCTCCATCCTCAATCCTCTATCCTCAACCCTCAATACTCAATCGTCAGGCTTCAATCCTCAATACTCAATCTTCAATCCTCAACCCTCAATCCTCATTCCTCAATACTCATTCTTCAATCCTCACTACCTAATCCTCAATCTTAAATCCTCAATCCTCAATCCTCAGTCCTCAAACCTCAATCCTGAATCCTCAATCCTGAATCCTCAATCTTCAGACATCAGACCTCAACAGTCGGAAGTCAATCCTCAATCCTCAATAGAACATCCTCAATTCACAGTTTTCAATACTCAATACTCAATCTGCGATCTTCAAACCTCTATCCACAAACATCAATTCTCATCACTCAACCCTCAACACTCAGTCCTCAGTATTCAATCCTCAATCTTCAATTCTCAATCTTCAATCCACAATACCGAATCTTCAATACTCAATCCTCAATCCTCAATCCTCAATCCTCAATCCTCTATCCTCAATCCTTAATCTTCAATCCTCAGTCCCCAATCCTCATTCTTCTATTCTCAATACTCAATTATCAATCCTCACTCCTCAATCCTCAATCCTCAATCCTCAATCCTCAATCATCAATCCTCAATATTCAATACTCAATCCTCAATCCTCAATCCTCAATCATCAATTCTCAACCATCAATCATCAATTCTCAATCCTCGATCGTCAATCTTCAATCCTCAATACTCATTCTTCAATCCTCAATCCTCAATCCTCAATCCTCGATCCTCATTCTTCAGCCGTCAGTCCTCAACAATCAATTGTCAATCCTCAATCCTCATTCTTCAATCCTCAACACCCAATCCTCAATCTTCAATTCTCAATCCTCAATCCTCCATCCTCAATCCTCAATACCCAAACCTCAATCTTCAATCCTCAATCGTCAATCCTCAATCCTCAATCCTTAATCCTCAATCCTCAGTTCTCAAACCTCAATCCTGATTCCTCAATCCTGAATCCTCAATCTTCAGCACTCAGTCCTCAACAATCAGTTGTCAATCCTCAATCCTCAATAGAATATCCTCAATTCACAGGTCTCAATACTCAATACTCAACCTGCAATTTTCAAATCTCTATCCACAAACATCAATTCTCATAACTCAACACTCAACACTCAGTCCCCAATACTCAATATTCGATCCTCAATCCTTAATCCACAATCCCCAATCTTCAATCTTCAATCCTCAATACTCAATCTTCAATCCTCAATACGCAATTCTCAATCTTCAATCCTCAATCCTCAATCCTCAGTTCTCAATTCTCAATCCGCAATCCTCAGACCTCGAACATCAATATTCAACCCTCAGTCCTCGTCCTCAATCCACAACCATCAATCCTCAATCCTCAATCTTCAATCATCAATATCCAATCTTCAGTCCTCAATCCTCAATCCTCAATGTTCAAGCCGCAATACCCAATCCTCAATCTTCAATCCTCAATCCTCAATCCTCAATCCTCAATCCCCAATAGAATATCCTCAATTCACAGTTGTCAATACTCAATCCCCAATCTTCAATCTTCAAATCTCAATCCACAAGCATCAATTCTCATCACTCAACCCTCAACACTCAGTCCTCAATCTTCAATCCTCAATCCTCAGTCCTCAATCTTCAATCGTCAATACTCAATCTTCAATCCTCAATCCTCAATTCTGTATCCTCAACCCTCAATCCTCAATCCTCAATCCCCAGTCCTGAACCTTCAACCCTCAATCATCAATCCTCAATCCTCAAACCTCAATCCTCAACCCTCAGTCCTCATCCTCTATTCTCAATTCTCAATCCTCAATCCTTAATCCTCAGTCTTCAATCCTCAATAATCAATGTACAATCCTAGATCCTCAATCCCCAATCCTCAATCCTTAATCCTCAATCTTCAATCCTCAATTCCGAGGCCTCAATCTTCAATCCTCAATGCTCAATCCTCAATCCTCAATCCTCAGTCCTCAATACTCAATCCTCAATCCTCAGACCTCAATCCTCAACCGTCAGTCCTCATCCTCAATCCTCAACACTCAATCCTCAATCCTCAATCTTCAATCATCAATACTCAATCTTCAATCCTCAATCCTCAATCCTCAATCCTCAATCCTCAATCCTCAAGCGTCGATCCTCAATCCTCAAATCTCAGCCCTCAATCCTCAGTCCTCAAACCTCAATCCGGAATACACAATCCTGAATCCCCATACTTCAGCCGTCAGTCCTCAACAATCAATTGTCAATTCTCAATCCTCAATAGAATATCCTCAGTTCACAGTTTTCAATACGCAATCCCCATTCTTCAATCTTCAAATCTCAATCCACAAACATCTATTCTCATAACTCAACACTGAACACTCAGTCCTCAATCTTCAATACTCAATCCTCAATCCTCAATCTTCAATCCTCTATACTCAATATTCAATCCTCAATCCTCAATTCTCAATCCTCAATACTCAATCCTCAAACCTCAATCCTCAATCCTCAATCCTCAATCCTCAATTCTCAATCCTCAATCCTCAATCCTCAGACCCCAAACTTCAAAACTCAACCCTCAGTCCTCGTCCTCAATCCACAACACTCAATCCTCAATCCTCAGTCCTCAATCCTCAATCCCCAATCCTCAACCGTCAGTCCTCGTCCTCAATCCTCAAACATCAATCCTCAATTCTCAATCTTCTATCATCAATACTCAGTCTTCAATCCTCAATCCTCAATCCTCAATCTTCAATCCTCAATACTCAATCTTCAATCCTCAATCCTCAATCCTCAATCCTCAATCCTCAATACTCAGTCATCAACACTCAATCTTCAATACTCAATCCTCAACCTTCAATCCTCAATCCTCAACCCTCAATTCTCTATCCTCAATCCTCAATCCTCAGACCTAAAACATCAATACGCAGTCCTCAAACCTCAATCCGGAATCCTCAATCCTCAGTCCTCAAACCTGAATCCGGAATCCTCAATCCTGAATCCTCAATCTTCAGCCGTCAGTCCTCAACAATCAATTGTCAATCCTCGATCCTCAATAGAATATCTGCAATTCACAGTTTTGAATACTCAATCCCCATTCTTCAATCTTCAAATCTCAATCCACAAACATCAATACTCATCACTCAACGCTCAACACTCAGTCCTCAATCTTCAATCGTCAATCCTCAGTCCTCAATCTTCAATCCTCAATACTCAATCTTCAACCCTCAATCCTCAATTCTCAACCCTCAATCCTCAATCCTCAGTCCTCAATCCTCAATCCTCAATCCACAAACCTCAATCCTCAACCGTCAGTCCTCGTCCTCAATCCTCAAACATCAATCCTCAATCCTCAATCTTCAATCATCAATACTCAATCTTCAATCCTCAATCCTCAATCCTCAATCCTCAATCCTCAATCCTCAATATTCAAAACACAACCCTCAACCATCAATCCTCAATTCTCAACCATCAATCCTCAATTCTCAATACTCAACAGAATATCCTGAATTCTCATGATTCAGTACTCAATCCTCAATATTCAATAATCAAGTCACAATCCTCAAACATCAATTCTCAACAGTCAATCCTCAATACTCAGTTCTCTCTCTTCAATCCTCCATCCTCAATCCTCAATCCTCAAGCGTCAATCTTCAATCCTCAATCCTCAACCCTCAATCCTCAGTCCTCAAACCCCAATCCGGAATCCTCAATCCTGAATCCTCAATCTTCAGCCGTCAGTCTTCAACAATCAATTGTCAATCCTCAATCCTCAATCTTCAATCCTCAATCCTCAATCCGCAATCCTCAATCCTCAATCTTCAATCCTCAATACTCAATCTTCAATCCTCAATCTTCAATCCTCAATCCTCAATCCTCAGTCCTCAATCATCAATCTTCAAACCTCAATACTCAATCTTCAATCCCCAATCCTCAATCCTCAATCCCCAATCCTCAATCCTCAATCTGCAATTCTCAATCCTCAATCCTCAATCCTGAATCCTCAATCCTCTGTCCTCAAACCTCAATCCTTAATCCTCAATCCTGAATCCTCAATCTTCAGCCCTCACTCCTCAACAATCAGCTGTCAATCCTCAATCCTCAATGGAATATCCTCAATTCACAGTTTTCAATACTCAATACTCAATCTGCTATCTTCAAATCTCTATCCACAAACATCAATTCTCATCACTCAACCCTCAACACTCAGTCCTCAATGTTCAATCCTCAATCCTCAATCTCAATCTTCAATCCTCAATACTGAATCTTCAATCCTCAATCCTCAATCCTCAATCTTCAATCCTCAATCCTCAATCCTCAATCCTCAATCCTCAATTTTCAATCCTCAATACTCAATCTACAATCCTCAATCCTCAATCCTCAATCCTCAATCCTCAATCGTCAGTCTTCAATCCTCAATCGTCAGTCTTCAATCCTCAATACTCAATCTTCAATCCTCAATCCTCAATCCTCAAACCTCAATCCTCAATCCTCAATCCTCAATATTCAAGCCTCAATACTCAATCTGCAATCTTCAATCCTCAATCCTCAATCCTCAATCCTCAATCTGCAATCTTCAATCCTCAATCCTCAATCCTCAATCCTCATTCTTCAATCCTCAATACCCAATCCTCAATCTTCAATCCTCAATCCTCAATCCTCAATCCTCAATCCTCAATCCTCAATCCTTAATCCTCAATCCTCAGTTCTCAAACCTCAATCCTGATTCCTCAATCCTGAATCCTCAATATTCAGCACTCAGTCCTCAACAATCGGTTGTCACTCCTCAATCATCAATAGAATTTCCTCAATTCACAGCTTTCAATACTCAATACTCAATCTGCAATCTTCAAATCTCTATCCACAACCATCAATTCTCATTACTCAACCCTCAACACTCAGTCCTCAATGTTCAATCCTCAATCCTCAATTCTCAATCTTCAATCCTCAATACTGAACCTTCAATCCTCAATCCTCAATCCTCAATCCTCATTCTTCAATCCTCAGTACCCAATCCTCAATCTTCAACCCTCAATCCTCAACCCTCAATTCTCAATCCTCAATCCTCAATCCTCAGAACTCAAACATCAATACTCAACCCTCAGTCCTCGTCCTCAATCCAGAACCCTCAATCCTCAATCCTCAGTCCTCAAACCTCAATCCTTAATCCTCAATCCTGAATCCTCAACCTCCAGCCCTCACTCCTCAACAATCAGTTGTCAATGCTCAATCCTCAATAGAATATCATCAATTCACATTTTTCATTACTCAATACTCAATCTGCAATCTTCAAATCTCTATCCACAAACATCAATTCTCATCACTCAACCCTCAACACTCGGTCCCCAATCCTCAATATTCAATCCTCTTTTCTCAATCCTCAATCCACAATCCTCAACCTTCAATCCTCAATACTCAGTCTTCAATGCTCAATCCTCAATCCTCAATCCACAATTCTCAATCCTCAATCGTCAATCTTCAATCCTCAATACTCAATCTTCAATCCTCAATCCTCAATCCTCAATCCTCAATCCTCAATTCTCAATCTTCAATCCTCAATACTGAATCTTCAATCCTCAATCCTCAATCCTGAATCACCAATCCTCAATCCTCAATCGTCAATCTTCAATCCTCAATACTCAATCTTCAATCCTCAATCCTCAATCCTCAATCCTCAATCCTCATTCTTCAATCTGCAATACCCAATTATCAATCTTCAATCCTCAATCCTCAATCCTCAATTCTCTATCCTCAATCCTCAGTCCTCAGTCCTCAAACCTCAACCCTCAACCCTCAGCCTTCATCCTCAATCCTCAATCCTCAATCTTCAATCCTAAATACTCAATCTTCAATCCTCAATCCTCAGTCCTCAAACCTCAATTCTGAATCCTCAATCCTGAATCCTCAATATTCAGCTCTCAGTCCTCAACAATCAGTTGTCTGTCCTCAATCCTCAATAGAATAGCCTCAATTCACAGCTTTCAATACTCAATACTCAATCTGCAATCTTCAAATCTCTATCCACAACCATCAATTCTCATTACTCAACCCTCAACACTCAGTCCTCAATGTTCAATCTTCAATCCTCAATTCTCAATCTTCAATCCTCAATACTGAATCTTCAATCCTCAATCCTCAATCCTCAATCCTCAATCCTCAATCCTCAATCCTCAATCCTCAATCCTCAACTTTCAATCCTCAATCCTCAACCCTCAAGCCTCAATCCTCAACCCTAAATCTTCAATCCTCAATAACCAATCTCCAATCCTAGATCCACAACCCTCAATCCTCAATCCTCAATCTTCAATCATCAATATTCAATCTTCAATCCTCAATCCTCAGTCCTCAATGCTCAATCTCAATTCTCATTCCTCAAACCTCAATCCTCAACACTCAGTCCTCGTCCTCAATCCACAACCACCAATCTTCAATCCTCAATCTTCAATCATCAATATTCAATCTTCAGTCCTCAATCCTCAGTCCTCAAAGTTCAAACCGCAATACCCAATCCTCAATCTTCAATCCTCAATCCTCAATCCTCAATCCTCAATCCTCAATCCTCAATCCTCAATCCTCAATCCTCAGTCCTCAAACCTCAAACCTGAATCCTCAATCCTGAATCCTCAATCTTCAGACCTCAATCCTCAATCCTCAATCCTCAGTAATCAATCCTTAGTCTTCAATACTCAATCGTCAATCCTCAGTCCTTAATGCTCAATCCTCAACTCTCGTTCCTCGAACCTCAATCCTCAATACTCAGTCCTCTCTCTTCAATCCTCCATCCTCAATCCTCAATCCTCAAGCGTCAATCCTCAATCCTCAATCCTCAATCCTCAATCTTCAATCCTCAATACTCAATCTTCAATCCTCAATCCTCAATCCTCAATCCTCATTCCTCAATCCTCATTCTTCAATCCTCAACACCCAATCCTCAATCTTCAATACTCAATCCTCAATCCTCAATTCTCAATCCTCAATCCTCAGATCTCAAACGTCAATACTCAACCCTCAGTCCTCGTCCTCAATCCACAACACTCAATCCTCGAACCTCAATCTTCAAACATCAATCCTCAATTCTCTATCCTCAACCCACAATCCTCAATTCTCAATCCCCGATCCTCAATCTCCAATCCTCAATCATCAATCCTCAATCCTCAATCCTCAAACCTCAATCATCAACCCTCAGTCCTCATCCTCAATTCTCAATTCTCAATGCTCAATCCTTAATCCTCAGTCTTCAATCCTCAATAATAAATCTCCAATCCTAGATCCTCAATCCTCATTCTTCAATCCTCAATTCTCTATCCTCAACCCTCAATCCTCAATCCTCAATCCACAATCCTCAATCTCCAATCCTCAATCATCAATCCTCAATCCTCAATCCTCAAACCTCAATCATCAACCCTCAGTCCTCATCCTCAATCCTCATTCTTCAATCCTCAACACCCAATCCTCAATCTTCAATCCTCAATCCTCAATCCTCAATTCTCAAACCTCAACCCTCAACCCTCAGCCCTCATTCTCAATCCTCAATCCACAATCCTCAAACCTCAATCCTCAGTCCTCAAACCTCAATCCTCAACCGTCAGTCCTCGTCCTCAATCCTCAACCCTCAATCCTCAATCCTCAACCCTCAATCTTCAATCCTCAATAACCAATCTCCAATCCTAAATCCTCAATCCCCAATCCTCAATCCTCAATCCTCAGTCCTCAATCCTCAATCCTCCGTCTTCAATCCTCAATACTCAATATTCAATCCTCAATCCTCAGTCCTCAAACCTCAATTCTGAATCCTCAATCCTGAATCCTCATTATTCAGCCCTCAGTCCTCAACAATCAGTTGTGAATCCTCATTCCTCAATAGAATATCCTCAATTCACAGCTTTCAATACTCAATACTCAATCTGCAATCTTCAAATCTCTATCCACAACCATCAATTCTCATTACTCAACCCTCAACACTCAGTCCTCAATGTTCAATCCTCAATCCTCAATTCTCAATCTTCAATCCTCAATACTGAATCTTCAATCCTCAATCCTCAATCCTGAATCACCAATCCTCAATCCTCAATCGTCAATCTTCAATCCTCAATACTCAATCTTCAATCCTCAATCCTCAATCCTCAATCCTCAATCCTCACTCTTCAATCTGCAATACCCAATTATCAATCTTCAATCCTCAATCCTCAATCCTCAATTCTCTATCCTCAATCCTCAGTCCTCAGTCCTCAAACCTCAACCCTCAACCCTCAGCCTTCATCCTCAATCCTCAATCCTCAATCTTCAATCCTAAATACTCAATCTTCAATCCTCAATCCTCAGTCCTCAAACCTCAATTCTGAATCCTCAATCCTGAATCCTCAATATTCAGCTCTCAGTCCTCAACAATCAGTTGTCTGTCCTCAATCCTCAATAGAATAGCCTCAATTCACAGCTTTCAATACTCAATACTCAATCTGCAATCTTCAAATCTCTATCCACAACCATCAATTCTCATTACTCAACCCTCAACACTCAGTCCTCAATGTTCAATCTTCAATCCTCAATTCTCAATCTTCAATCCTCCATACTGAATCTTCAATCCTCAATCCTCAATCCTCAATCCTCAATCCTCAATCCTCAATCTTCAATCCTCAGTCCCCAAACCTCAACCTTCAATCCTCAATCCTCAATCCTCAATCCTCAATACTCAATCCTCAGTCCTCAGTCCTCAAACCTCAACCGTCAACCCTCGGTCATCAATCCTCAATCTTCAATACTCGATCGTCAATTCTCAGTCCTCAATCCTCAATCCTCAATCCTCGTTCCTCAAACCTCAATCCTCAACCCTCAGTCCTCATCCTCAATTCTCAATTCTCAATGCTCAGTCCTCAATCCTCAATCCTCAAACCTCAATCCTTAACCGTCAGTCCTCGTCCTCAGTCCTCAACCCTCAATCCTCAATCCTCAATCCTCAATCTTCGATCCTCAATAACCAACATCCAATCCTAGATCCTCAATCCCCAATCCTCAATCCTTAATCCTCAATCTTCAATCCTCAATCCCCCTTCCTCACTCTTCAATCCTAAATGCTCAATCCTCAATCCTCAATCCTCAGTCCACAATCCTCAATCCTCAATCCTCAAAACTGAATCCTCAACCGTCAGTCCTCATCCTCAATCCTCAACCCTCAATCCTCAATCCTCAATCGTCAATCCTCAATCCTCAATCCACTGTCATCAATCCTCAATCTTCAATCCTCAATCCTCAATCCTCAATCCTCAGTCCTCAATCCTCATTCTTCAATCCGCAATACTGAATCTTCAATCCTCAATCCTCAATCCTCAATCCTCTATCCTCAATTCTCAATCCTCAACCTTCAATCCTCAGTCCCCAAACCTCAACCTTCAATCCTCAATCCTCAATCCTCAATCCTCAATCCTCAATCCTCAATTTTCAATCCTCAATCCTCAACCCTCAATCCTCAATCCTCAATCCTCAGTCCTCAAACCTCAAACCTGAATCCTCAATCCTGAATCCTCAATCTTCAGACCTCAATCCTCAATCCTCAATCCTCAGTAATCAATCCTCAGTCTTCAATACTCAATCGTCAATCCTCAGTCCTTAATGCTCAATCCTCAATTCTCGTTCCTCGAACCTCAATCCTCAATACTCAGTCCTCTCTCCTCAATCCTCCATCCTCAATCCTCAATCCTCAAGCGTCAATCCTCAATCCTCAATCCTCAACCCTCAAGCCTCAGTCCTCAAACCTCAATCCGGAATCCTCAACCTCCAGCCCTCACTCCTCAACAATCAGTTGTCAATGCTCAATCCTCAATAGAATATCATCGATTCACATTTTTCATTACTCAATACTCAATCTGCAATCTTCAAATCTCTATCCACAAACATCAATTCTCATCACTCAACCCTCAACACTCAGTCCCCAATCCTCAATATTCAATCCTCAATCCTCAATCCTCAATACTCTATCCTCAAACCTCAATCCTCAATCCCCAATCCTCAATCCTCATTCTTCAATCCTCAATACCCAATCCTCAATCTTCAATCCTCAATCCTCAACCCTCCATTCTCAATCCTCAATCCTCAATCCTCAGAACTCAAACATCAATACTCAACCCTCAGTCCTCGTCCTCAATCCAGAACCCTCAATCCTCAATCCTCAGTCCTCAAACCACAATCCTTAATCCTCAATCCTGAATCCTCAACCTCCAGCCCTCACTCCTCAACAATCAGTTTTCAATGCTCAATCCTCAATAGAATATCGTCAATTCACATTTTTCATTACTCAATACTCAATCTGCAATCTTCAAATCTCTATCCACAAACATCAATTCTCATCACTCAACCCTCATCACTCGGTCCCCAATCCTCAATATTCAACCCTCTTTTCTCAATCCTCAATCCACAATCCTCAACCTTCAATCCTCAATACTCAGTCTTCAATGCTCAATCCTCAATCCTCAATCCACAATACTCAATCCTCAATCGTCAATCTTCAATCCTCAATACTCAATCTTCAATCCTCAATCCTCAATCCTCAATCCTCAATCCTCAATTCTCAATCTTCAATCCTCAATACTGATTCTTCAATCCTCAATCCTCAATCCTGAATCACCAATCCTCAATCCTCAACCGTCAATCTTCAATCCTCAATACTCAATCTTCAATCCTCAATCCTCAATCCTCAATCCTCAATCCTCATTCTTCAATCTGCAATACCCAATTATCAATCTTCAATCCTCAATCCTCAATCCTCAATTCTCTATCCTCAGTCCTCTGTCCTCAGTCCTCAAACCTCAACCCTCAACCCTCAGCCTTCATCCTCAATCCTCAATCCTCAATCCTCACTCCCCAATCTTCAATCCTCAATACTCAATCTTCAATCCTCAATCCTCAGTCCTCAAACCTCAATTCTGAATCCTCAATCCTGAATCCTCAATATTCAGCACTCAGTCCTCAACAATCGGTTGTCACTCCTCAATCATCAATAGAATTTCCTCAATTCACAGCTTTCAATACTCAATACTCAATCTGCAATCTTCAAATCTCTATCCACAACCATCAATTCTCATTACTCAACCCTCAACACTCAGTCCTCAATGTTCAATCCTCAATCCTCAATTCTCAATCTTCAATCCTCAATACTGAACCTTCAATCCTCAATCCTCAATCCTCAATCCTCATTCTTCAATCCTCAGTACCCAATCCTCAATCTTCAACCCTCAATCCTCAACCCTCAATTCTCAATCCTCAATCCTCAATCCTCAGAACTCAAACATCAATACTCAACCCTCAGTCCTCGTCCTCAATCCAGAACCCTCAATCCTCAATCCTCAGTCCTCAAACCTCAATCCTTAATCCTCAATCCTGAATCCTCAACCTCCAGCCCTCACTCCTCAACAATCAGTTGTCAATGCTCAATCCTCAATAGAATATCATCAATTCACATTTTTCATTACTCAATACTCAATCTGCAATCTTCAAATCTGTATCCACAAACATCAATTCTCATCACTCAACCCTCAACACTCGGTCCCCAATCCTCAATATTCAATCCTCCTTTCTCAATCCTCAATCCACAATCCTCAACCTTCAATCCTCAATACTCAGTCTTCAATGCTCAATCCTCAATCCTCAATCCACAATTCTCAATCCTCAATCGTCAATCTTCAATCCTCAATACTCAATCTTCAATCCTCAATCCTCAATCCTCAATCCTCAATCCTCAATTCTCAATCTTCAATCCTCAATACTGAATCTTCAATCCTCAATCCTCAATCCTGAATCACCAATCCTCAATCCTCAATCCTCAATCGTCAATCTTCAATCCTCAATACTCAATCTTCAATCCTCAATCCTCAATCCTCAATCCTCAATCCTCATTCTTCAATCTGCAATACCCAATTATCAATCTTCAATCCTCAATCCTCAATCCTCAATTCTCTATCCTCAATCCTCAGTCCTCAGTCCTCAAACCTCAACCCTCAACCCTCAGCCTTCATCCTCAATCCTCAATCCTCAATCTTCAATCCTAAATACTCAATCTTCAATCCTCAATCCTCAGTCCTCAAACCTCAATTCTGAATCCTCAATCCTGAATCCTCAATATTCAGCTCTCAGTCCTCAACAATCAGTTGTCTGTCCTCAATCCTCAATAGAATAGCCTCAATTCACAGCTTTCAATACTCAATACTCAATCTGCAATCTTCAAATCTCTATCCACAACCATCAATTCTCATTACTCAACCCTCAACACTCAGTCCTCAATGTTCAATCTTCAATCCTCAATTCTCAATCTTCAATCCTCAATACTGAATCTTCAATCCTCAATCCTCAATCCTCAATCCTCAATCCTCAATCCTCAATCCTCAATCCTCAATTTTCAATCCTCAATCCTCAACACTCAATCCTCAATCCTCAACCCTCAATCTTCAATCCTCAATAACCAATCTCCAATCCTAGATCCACAACCCTCAATCCTCAATCCTCAATCTTCAATCATCAATATTCAATCTTCAATCCTCAATCCTCAGTCCTCAAACCTCAAACCTGAATCCTCAATCCCGAATCCTCAATCTTCAGACCTCAATCCTCAATCCTCAATCCTCAGTAATCAATCCTCAGTCTTCAATACTCAATCGTCAATCCTCAGTCCTTAATGCTCAATCCTCAATTCTCGTTCCTCGAACCTCAATCCTCAATACTCAGTCCTCTCTCTTCAATCCTCCATCCTCAATCCTCAATCCTCAAGCGTCAATCCTCAATCCTCAATCCTCAACCCTCAATCCTCAGTCCTCAAACCTCAATCCGGAATCCTCAACCTCCAGCCCTCACTCCTCAACAATCAGTTGTCAATGCTCAATCCTCAATAGAATATCATCAATTCACATTTTTCATTACTCAATACTCAATCTGCAATCTTCAAATCTCTATCCACAAACATCAATTCTCATCACTCAACCCCCAACACTCAGTCCCCAATCCTCAATATTCAATCCTCAACTCTCAATCCTCAATACTCAATCCTCAAACCTCAATCCTCAATCCTCAATCCTCAATCCTCATTCTTCAATCCTCAATACCCAATCCTCAATCTTCAATCCTCAATCCTCAACCCTCAATTCTCAGTCCTCAATCCTCAATCCTCAGAACTCAAACATCAATACTCAACCCTCAGTCCTCGTCCTCAATCCAGAACCCTCAATCCTCAATCCTCAGTCCTCAAACCTCAATCCTTAATCCTCAATCCTGAATCCTCAACCTCCTGCCCTCACTCCTCAACAATCAGTTGTCAATGCTCAATCCTCAATAGAATATCATCAATTCACATTTTTCATTACTCAATACTCAATCTGCAATCTTCAAATCTCTATCCACAAACATCAATTCTCATCACTCAACCCTCAACACTCGGTTCCCAATCCTCAATATTCAATCCTCTTTTCTCAATCCTCAATCCACAATCCTCAACCTTCAATCCTCAATACTCAGTCTTCAATGCTCAATCCTCAATCCTCAATCCACAATTCTCAATCCTCAATCGTCAATCTTCAATCCTCAATACTCAATCTTCAATCCTCAATCCTCAATCCTCAATCCTCAGTCCTCAATCCTCATTCTTCAATCCGCAATACTGAATCTTCAATCCTCAATCCTCAATCCTCAATCCTCAATCCTCAATCCTCAATCTTCAATCCTCAGTCCCCAAACCTCAACCTTCAATCCTCAATCCTCAATCCTCAATCCTCAATACTCAATCCTCAGTCCTCAGTCCTCAAACCTCAACCGTCAACCCTCGGTCATCAATCCTCAATCTTCAATACTCGATCGTCAATTCTCAGTCCTCAATCCTCAATCCTCAATCCTCGTTCCTCAAACCTCAATCCTCAACCCTCAGTCCTCATCCTCAATTCTCAATTCTCAATGCTCAGTCCTCAATCCTCAATCCTCAAACCTCAATCCTTAACGGTCAGTCCTCGTCCTCAGTCCTCAACCCTCAATCCTCAATCCTCAATCCTCAATCTTCGATCCTCAATATCCAACCTCCAATCCTAGATCCTCAATCCCCAATCCTCAATCCTTAATCCTCAATCTTCAATCCTCAATCCCCATTCCTCAATCTTCAATCCTCAATGCTCAATCCTCAATCTTCAATCCTCAATACTCAATCTGCAATCTTCAATCCTCAATCCTCAATCCTCAATCCTCATTCTTCAATCCTCAATACCCAATCCTCAATCTTCAATCCTCACTCCTCAATCCACAATTCTCAATCCTCAATCCTCAATCCTCAGACCTCAAACATCAATATTCAACCCTCAGTCCTCGTCCTCAAACCACAACCCTCAATCCTCTATCCTCAATCTTCAATCATGAATATTCAATCTTCAATCCTCAATCCTCAATCCTCAATCCTCAATCCTCAATCCTCAATCTTTAATCCTCAATCCTCAGTCCTCAATCCTCAATCCTCAATCGTCAACCCTCAGTACTCACTCTTCAATCCTCAATCCTCAATCCTCAATCCACAATCCTCAATCCTCAATCCTCAATCTTCAATCCTCAATCCTCTATCCTCAATCCTTAGACCTCAAACGTCAATACTCAACCCTCAGTCCTCGTCCTCAATCCACAACACTCAATCCTCGAACCTCAATCTTCAATCATCAATCCTCAATTCTCTATCCCCAACCCTCAATCCTCAATCCTCAATCCCCAATCCTCAATCTCCAATCCTCAATCATCAATCCTCAATCTTCAACCCTCAGTACTCAATCCTCAATCCCCAATCCTCAATCCTCATTCTTCAATCCTCAATACCCAATCCTCAATCTTCAATCCTCAATCCTCAATCCTCAAGTCTCAATCCTCAATCCTCAGGCCTCAGTCCTCAAACCTCAATCCTCAGCCCTCAGACCTCATCCTCAATGCTCAATACTCATTCCTCAATCCTCAATCCTCAATCCTCAATCCTCAATCTTCAATACTCAATACTCAATCTTCAACCCTCAATCCTCAGTCCTCAAACCTCAATTCTGAATCCTCAAACCTGAATCCTCAATCTTCAGCCCTTAGTCCTCAACAATCAGTTGTCAATCCTCAATCCCCAAGAGAATATCCTCAATTCACAGATTTCAATGCTCAATACTCAATCTGCAATCTTCAAACCTCTATCCACAAACATCAATTCTCATCACTCAACCCTGAACACTCAGACCTGAATGTTCAATCCTCAATCCTCAATTCTCAATCTTCAATCCTCAATACTGAATCTTCAATCCTCAATCCTCAATCCTCAGTCCTCAATCCTCAATACTCAATCTTCAATCCTCAGTCCCCAATCCTGAACCTTCAATTCTCAATCCTCAATCCTCAATCCTCAATCCTCAATCCTCAGTCCTCAGTCCTCAAACCTCAACCGTCAACCCTCAGACATCAATCCTCAATCTTCAATACTCAATCGTCAATCCTCTGTCCTCAATCCTCAATCCTCAATCCTCGTTCCTCAAACCTCAATCCTCAACCCTCAGTCCTCAATACTCAATCCTCAATCATCAATAATCAATCCTCAATACTCAATCTTCAATCATCAATCCTCAATCCTCAATCTTCAATCCTCAATACTCAATCTTCAATCCTCAATCCTCAATCCTCAATCCTCAATCCTCATTCTTCAATCCTCAATACCCAATCCTCAATCTTCAATCCTCAATCCTCAATCCTCAATTCTCAATCCTCAATCCTCAATCCTCAGACCTCAAACATCAATACTCAAACCTGAGTCCTCGTCCTCAATCCAAAACCCTCAATCCTCAATCCTCAATCTTCAATCCTCAATCCACAATCCTCAATCCTCAATCCTCAATCCTCAGTCCTCTAACTTGAATCATTAATCCTCAATCCTGAATCCTCAATCTTCAGCCCTCACTACTCAACAATCGGTTGTCAATCCTCAATCATCAATAGAATATCATCAATTCACATTTTTCATTACTCAATACTCAATCTGCAATCTTCAAATCTATATCCACAAACATCAATTCTCATCACTCAACCCTCAACACTCGGTCCCCAATCCTCAATATTCAATCCTCTTTTCTCAATCCTCAATCAACAATCCTCGACCTTCAATCCTCAATACACAGCCTTCAATGCTCAATCCTCAATCCTCAATCCTCAATTCTCAATCCTCAATCGTCAATCTTCAATCCTCAATACTCAATCTTCAATCCTCAATCCTCAATCCTCAATCCTCAGTCCTCAATCCTCATTCTTCAATCCGCAATACTGAATCTTCAATCCTCAATCCTCAATCCTCAATCCTCAATCCTCAATCCTCAATCTTCAATCCTCAGTCCCCAAACCTCAACCTTCAATCCTCAATCCTCAATCCTCAATCCTCAATCCTCAGTCCTCAGTCCTCAAACCTCAACCGTCAACCCTCGGTCATCATTCCTCAATCTTCAATACTCAATCGTCAATTCTCAGTCCTCAATCCTCAATCCTCAATCCTCGTTCCTCAAACCTCAATCCTCAACCCTCAGTCCTCATCCTCAACTCTCAATTCTCAATGCTCAGTCCTCAATCCTCAATCCTCAAACCTCAATCCTCAACACTCAGTCCTCGTCCTCAATCCACAACCACCAACCTTCAATCCTCAATCTTCAATCATCAATATTCAATCTTCAGTCCTCAATCCTCAGTCCTCAAAGCTCAAACCGCAATACCCAATCCTCAATCTTCAATCCTCAATCCTCAATCCTCAATCCTCAATACTCAATCCTCAATCCTCAATCCTCAATCCTCAGTCCTCAAACCTCAAACCTGAATCCTCAATCCTGAATCCTCAATCTTCAGACCTCAATCCTCAATCCTCAATCCTCAGTAATCAATCCTCAGTCTTCAATACTCAATCGTCAATCCTCAGTCCTTAATGCTCAATCCTCAATTCTCGTTCCTCGAACCTCAATCCTCAATACTCAGTCCTCTCTCTTCAATCCTCCATCCTCAATCCTCAATCCTCAAGCGTCAATCCTCAATCCTCAATCCTCAACCCTCAATCCTCAGTCCTCAAACCTCAATCCGGAATCCTCAACCTCCAGCCCTCACTCCTCAACAATCAGTTGTCAATGCTCAATCCTCAATAGAATATCATCAATTCACATTTTTCATTACTCAATACTCAATCTGCAATCTTCAAATCTCTATCCACAAACATCAATTCTCATCAGTCAACCCCCAACCCTCAGTCCCCAATCCTCAATATTCAATCCTCAACTCTCAATCCTCAATACTCAATCCTCAAACCTCAATCCTCAATCCTCAATCCTCAATCCTCATTCTTCAATCCTCAATACCCAATCCTCAATCATCAATCCTCAATCCTCAACCCTCAATTCTCAATCCTCAATCCTCAATCCTCAGAACTCAAACATCAATACTCAACCCTCAGTCCTCGTCCTCAATCCAGAACCCTCAATCCTCAATCCTCAGTCCTCAAACCTCAATCCTTAATCCTCAATCCTGAATCCTCAACCTCCTGCCCTCACTCCTCAACAATCAGTTGTCAATGCTCAATCCTCAATAGAATATCATCAATTCACATTTTTCATTACTCAATACTCAATCTGCAATCTTCAAATCTCTATCCACAAACATCAATTCTCATCACTCAACCCTCAACTCTCGGTTCCCAATCCTCAATATTCAATCCTCTTTTCTCAATCCTCAATCCACAATCCTCAACCTTCAATCCTCAATACTCAGTCTTCAATGCTCAATCCTCAATCCTCAATCCACAATTCTCAATCCTCAATCGTCAATCTTCAATCCTCAATACTCAATCTTCAATCCTCAATCCTCAATCCTCAATCCTCAGTCCTCAATCCTCATTCTTCAATCCGCAATACTGAATCTTCAATCCTCAATCCTCAATCCTCAATCCTCAATCCTCAATCCTCAATCTTCAATCCTCAGTCCCCAAACCTCAACCTTCAATCCTCAATCCTCAATCCTCAATCCTCAATACTCAATCCTCAGTCCTCAGTCCTCAAACCTCAACCGTCAACCCTCGGTCATCAATCCTCAATCTTCAATACTCGATCGTCAATTCTCAGTCCTCAATCCTCAATCCTCAATCCTCGTTCCTCAAACCTCAATCCTCAACCCTCAGTCCTCATCCTCAATTCTCAATTCTCAATGCTCAGTCCTCAATCCTCAATCCTCAAACCTCAATCCTTAACGGTCAGTCCTCGTCCTCAGTCCTCAACCCTCAATCCTCAATCCTCAATCCTCAATCTTCGATCCTCAATAACCAACCTCCAATCCTAGATCCTCAATCCCCAATCCTCAATCCTTAATCCTCAATCATCAATCCTCAATCCCCATTCCTCAATCTTCAATCCTCAATGCTCAATCCTCAATCCTCAACCCTCAGTCCACAATCCTCAATCCTCAATCCTCAAAACTCAATCCTCAACCGTCAGTCCTCATCCTCAATCCTCAACACTCAATCCTCAATCCTCAATCGTCAATCCTCAATCCTCAATCCTCTGTCATCAATCCTCAATCTTCAATCCTCAATCCTCAATCCTCAATCCTCAGTCCTCAATCCTCATTCTTCAATCTGCAATACTGAATCTTCAATCCTCAATCCTCAATCCTCAATCCTCAATCCTCAATTCTCAATCCTCAACCTTCAATCCTCAGTCCCCAAACCTCAACCTTCAATCCTCAATCCTCAATCCTCAATCCTCAATCCTCAATCCTCAGTCCACAGTCCTCAAACCTCAACCGTCAACCCTCGGTCATCAATCCTCAATCTTCAATACTCAATCGCCAATTCTCAGTCCTCAATCCTCAATCCTCAATCCTCGTTCCTCAAACCTCAATCCTCAACCCTCAGTCCTCATCCTCAATTCTCAATTCTCAATGCTCAGTCCTCAATCCTCAATCCTCAAACCTCAATCCTTAACCGTCAGTCCTCGTCCTCAGTCCTCAACCCTCAATCCTCAATCCTCAATCCTCAATCGTGGATCCTCAATAACCAACCTCCAATCCTAGATCCTCAATCCCCAATCCTCAATCCTTAATCCTCAATCTTCAATCCTCAATCCCCATTCCTCAATCTTCAATCCTCAATCCTCAATCCTCAATCCTCAATACTCAATCCTCAGTCCACAATCCTCAATCCTCAAACCTCAAAACTCAATCCTCAACCGTCAGTCCTCATCCTCAATCCTCAACCCTCAATCCTCAATCCTCAATCATCAATCCTCAATCCTCAATCCTCTGTCATCAATCCTCAATCTCCAATACTCAATAATCAATCTCCAATCCTAGATCCTCAATCCCCAATCCTCAACCCTTAATCCTCAATCTTCAATCCTCAATCCCCAGTCCTCAATCTTCAATGCTCAATCCTCAATCCTCAATACTCATTACTCAATATTCAACACACAACCCTCAACCATCAATCCTCAATACTCAACCATTAATCCTCAATTCTCATTACTCAACAGAGTATCCTGAATTCTCATGGTTCAATGCTCAATCCACAATAATCATTAATCAAATCTCAATCCTCAAACATCAATTCTCAAAACACAATCCTCAACACTCGGTACTCTCCCTCCAATCCTCCATCCTCAGTCCTCTATCCTGAAGCGTCAATCCTCGATCCTCAATCCTCAACCCTCAATCCTCAGTCCTCAAACCTCAATCCCGAATGCTAAATCCTGAATCCTCAATCTTCAGCCTTCAGTCCTCAACAACCAATCGTCAATCCTCAATCATCAATAGAATACCCTCAATTCACAGTTTTCAATTCTCAATCCCCAACCTTCAATCTTCAAATCTCAATCCACAAGCATCAACTCTCATCACTCAACCCTCAACACTCAGACTCAATCTTCAATCCTCAATCCTCAGTCCTCAATCTTCAATCCTCAATACTCAATCTTCAATCCTCAATCCTCAATCCTCAATCCTCAATCCTCGTTCTTCAATCCTCGTTCCTCAAACCTCAATCCTCAACCCTCAGTCCTCAATACTCAATCCTCAATCATCAATAATCAATCCTCAATACTCAATCTTCAATCATCAATCCTCAATCCTCAATCTTCAATCCTCAATACTCAATCTTCAATCCTCAATCCTCAATCCTCAATCCTCAATCCTCATTCTTCAATCCTCAATACCCAATCCTCAATCTTCAATCCTCAATCCTCAATCCTCAATTCTCAATCCTCAGTCCTCTAACTTCAATCATTAATCCTCAATCCTGAATCCTCAATCTTCAGCCCTCACTACTCAACAATCGGTTGTCAATCCTCAATCATCAATAGAATATCATCAATTCACATTTTTCATTACTCAATACTCAATCTGCAATCTTCAAATCTATATCGACAAACATCAATTCTCATCACTCGACCCTCAACACTCGGTCCCCAATCCTCAATATTCAATCCTCTTTTCTCAATCCTCAATCAACAATCCTCGACCTTCAATCCTCAATACACAGCCTTCAATGCTCAATCCTCAATCCTCAATCCTGAATTCTCAATCCTCAATCGTCAATCTTCAATCCTCAATACTCAATCTTCAATCCTCAATCGTCAATCCTCAATCCTCAGTCCTCAATCCTCATTCTTCAATCCGCAATACTGAATCTTCAATCCTCAATCCTCAATCCTCAATCCTCAATCCTCAATCCTCAATCTTCAATCCTCAGTCCCCAAACCTCAACCTTCAATCCTCAATCCTCAATCCTCAATCCTCAATCCTCAATCCTCAGTCCTCAGTCCTCAAACCTCAACCGTCAACCCTCGGTCATCATTCCTCAATCTTCAATACTCAATCGTCAATTCTCAGTCCTCAATCCTCAATCCTCAATCCTCGTTCCTCAAACCTCAATCCTCAACCCTCAGTCCTCATCCTCAACTCTCAATTCTCAATGCTCAGTCCTCAATCCTCAATCCTCAAACCTCAATCCTTAGTCGTCAGTCCTCGTCCTCAGTCCTCAACCCTCAATCCTCAATCCTCAACCCTCAATCTTCAATACTCAATAATCAATCTCCAATCCTAGATCCTCAATCCCCAATCCTCAATTCTTAATCCTCAATCTTCAATCCTCAATCCCCTGTCCTCAATCTTCAATGCTCAATCCTCAATCCTCAATACTCAATACTCAATATTCAACACACAACCCACAACCATCAATCCTCAATACTCAACCATTAATCCTCAATTCTCATTACTCAACAGATTATCCTGAATTCTCATGGTTCAATGCTCAATCCACAATAATCATTAATCAAATCTCAATCCTCAAACATCAATTCTCAACACACAATCCTCAACACTCAGTCCTCTCTCTCCAATCCTCCATCCCCAATCCTCAATCCTCAAGCGTCAATCCTCGATCCTCAATCCTCAACCCTCAATCCTCAGTCCTCAAACCTCAATCCCGAATGCTAAACCCTGAATCCTCAATCTTCAGCCTTCAGTCCTCAACAACCAATCGTCAATCCTCAATCCTCAATAGAATATCCTCAATTCACAGTTTTCAATACTCAATCCCCAACCTTCAATCTTCAAATCTCAATCCACAAGCATCAATTCTCATCACTCAACCCTCAACAGTCAGCCTCAATCTTCAATCCTCAATCCTCAGTCCTCAATCATCAATCCTCAATACTCAATCTTCAATCCTCAATCCTCAATTCTCTATCCTCAACCCTCAATCCTCAATCCTCAATTCCCAATCCTCAATCTTCAATCCTCAATCATCAATCCTCAATCCTCAATCCTCAAACCTCAATCCTCAATCCTCAATCCTCTATCCTCAAACCTCAATACTCAATCTGCAATCTTCAATCCTCAATCCTCAATCCTCAATCCTCATTCTTCAATCCTCAGTACCCAATCCTCGATCTTCAATCCTCAATCCTCTATCCACAATTCTCAACCCTCAGTCCTCAATCCTCAGACCTCAAATATCAATATTCAACCCTCAGTCCTCGTCCTCAAACCACAACCCTCAATCCCCAATCCTCAATCTTCAATCATCAATATTCAATCTTCAATCATCAATATTCAATCTTCAATCCTCAATCCTCAGTCCTCAATCCTCAATCCTCAGACCTCAAACATCAATACTCAACCCTCAGTCCTCGTCCTCAGTCCACAAACCTCAATCCTCGATCCTCAATCTTCAATCATCAATATTCAATCTTGAATTCTGAATCCTCAATCCTCAATACTCAATCCACTATCCACAATGTTCAATCCTCAATACCCAATCCTCAATCTTCAATCCTCAATCCTCAATTCTCAATACTCAATCCTCATTCTTCAATCCTCAATACCCAATCCTCAATCCCCAATCTTCAATCTTCAAATCTCAATCCTCAAGCATCAATTCTCTTCACTCAACCCTCAAGACTCAGTCCTCAATCTTCAATACTCAATCCTCTGTCCTCAATCTTCAATCCTCAATACTCAATCTTCAATCCTCAATCCTCAATTCTCTATCCTCAACCCTCAATCCTCAATCCTCAATCCCCAATCCTCAATCTTCAATCGTCAATCATCAATCCTCAATCCTCAATCCTCAAACCTCAATCCTCAACCCTCCGTCCTGATCCTCAATTCTCAATTCTCAATCCTCATTCCTTAATCCTCAGTCTTCAATCCTCAATAATCAATCTCCAATCCTAGATCCTCAATCCCCAATCCTCAATCCTTAATCCTCAATCTTCAATCCTCAATCCCCTGTCCTCAATCTTCAATCCTCAATCCTCAATCCTCAATACTCATTACTCAATATTCAACACACAACCCTCAACCATCAATCCTCAATACTCAACCATTAATCCTCAATTCTCATTACTCAACAGAATATCCTGAATTCTCATGGTTCAATGCTCAATCCACAGTTATCATTAATCAAATCTCAATCCTCAAACATCAATTCTCAACACACAATCCTCAACACTCAGTCCTCTCTCTTCAATCGTCCATCCTCAATCCTCAATCCTCAAGCGTCAATCCTCGATCCTCAATCATCAACCCTCAATCCTCAGTCCTCAAAACTCAATCCCGAATGCTAAATCCTGAATCCTCAATCTTCAGCCTTCAGTCCTCAACAATCAATCGTCAATCCTCAATCCTCAATAGAATATCCTCAATTCACAGTTTTCAATACTCAATCCCCAATCTTCAATCTTCAAATCTCAATCCACAAGCATCAATTCTCATCACTCAACCCTCAACAGTCAGCCTCAATCTTCAATCCTCAATCCTCAGTCCTCAATCATCAATCCTCAATACTCAATCTTCAATCCTCAATCCTCAATTCTCTATCCTCAACCCTCAATCCTCAATCCTCAATTCCCAATCCTCAATCTTCAATCCTCAATCATCAATCCTCAATCCTCAATCCTCAAACCTCAATCCTCAATCCTCAATCCTCTATCCTCAAACCTCAATACTCAATCTGCAATCTTCAATCCTCAATCCTCAATCCTCAATCCTCATTCTTCAATCCTCAGTACCCAATCCTCGATCTTCAATCCTCAATCCTCAATCCACAATTCTCAACCCTCAGTCCTCAATCCTCAGACCTCAAATATCAATATTCAACCCTCAGTCCTCGTCCTCAAACCACAACCCTCAATCCCCAATCCTCAATCTTCAATCATCAATATTCAATCTTCAATCATCAATATTCAATCTTCAATCCTCAATCCTCAGTCCTGAATCCTCAATCCTCAGACCTCAAACATCAATACTCAACCCTCAGTCCTCGTCCTCAGTCCACAAACCTCAATCCTCGATCCTCAATCTTCAATCATCAATATTCAATCTTGAATTCTGAATCCTCAATCCTCAATACTCAATCCACTATCCACAATGTTCAATCCTCAATACCCAATCCTCAATCTTCAATCCTCAATCCTCAATTCTCAATCCTCAATCCTCATTCTTCAATCCTCAATACCCAATCCTCAATCCCCAATCTTCAATCTTCAAATCTCAATCCTCAAGCATCAATTCTCTTCACTCAACCCTCAAGACTCAGTCCTCAATCTTCAATACTCAATCCTCTGTCCTCAATCTTCAATCCTCAATACTCAATCTTCAATCCTCAATCCTCAATTCTCTATCCTCAACCCTCAATCCTCAATCCTCAATCCCCAATCCTCAATCTTCAATCGTCAATCATCAATCCTCAATCCTCAATCCTCAAACCTCAATCCTCAACCCTCCGTCCTCATCCTCAATTCTCAATTCTCAATCCTCATTCCTTAATCCTCAGTCTTCAATCCTCAATAATCAATATCCAATCCTAGATCCTCAATCCCCAATCCTCAATCCTTAATCCTCAATCTTCAATCCTCAATCCCCTGTCCTCAATCTTCAATCCTCAATCCTCAATCCTCAATACTCATTACTCAATATTCAACACACAACCCTCAACCATCAATCCTCAATACTCAACCATTAATCCTCAATTCTCATTACTCAACAGAATATCCTGAATTCTCATGGTTCAATGCTCAATCCACAGTAATCATTAATCAAATCTCAATCCTCAAACATCAATTCTCAACACACAATCCTCAACACTCAGTCCTCTCTCTTCAATCGTCCATCCTCAATCCTCAATCCTCAAGCGTCAATCCTCGATCCTCAATCATCAACCCTCAATCCTCAGTCCTCAAAACTCAATCCCGAATGCTAAATCCTGAATCCTCAATCTTCAGCCTTCAGTCCTCAACAATCAATCGTCAATCCTCAATCCTCAATAGAATATCCTCAATTCACAGTTTTCAATACTCAATCCCCAATCTTCAATCTTCAAATCTCAACCCACAAGCATCAATTCTCATCACTCAACCCTCAGCACTCAGCCTCAATCTTCAATCCTCAATCCTCAGTCCTCAATCTTCTATCCTCAATACTCAATCTTCAATCCTCAATCCTCAATTCTATATCCTCAACCCTCAATCCTCAATCCTCAATCCCCAATCCTCAATCTTCAATCCTCAATCATCAATCCTCAATCCTCAATCCTCAAACCTCAATCCTCAATCCTCAATCCTCTATCCTGAATCCTCAATACTCAATCTGCAATCTTCAATCCTCAATCCTCAATCCTAAATACTCATTCTTCAATCCTCAATACCCAATCCTCAATCTTCAATCCTCAATCCTCAATACACAATTCTCAATACTCAATCCTCAATCCTCAGACCTCAAACATCAATAATCAATCCTCAATACTCAATCTTCAATCCTCAATCCTCAATCCTCAATCCTCAATCCTCAATCCTCAATCCTCAGTCCTCAGTCCTCAATCCTCAATCCTCAATACTCAATCTTCAATCCTCAATCCTCAATTCTATATCCTCAACCCTCAATCCTCAATCCTCAATCCCCAATCCTCAATCTTCAATCCTCAATCATCAATCCTCAATCCTCAATCCTCAAACCTCAATCCTCAATCCTCAATCCTCTATCCTCAATCCTCAATACTCAATCTGCAATCTTCAATCCTCAATCCTCAATCCTCAATACTCATTCTTCAATCCTCAATACCCAATCCTCAATCTTCAATCCTCAATCCTCAATCCACAATTCTCAATACTCAATCCTCAATCCTCAGACCTCAAACATCAATATTCAACCCTCAGTCCTCGTCCTCAAACCACAACACTCAATCCCCAATCCTCAATCTTCAATCATCAATATTCAATCTTCAATCCTCAATCCTCAATCCTCAATCCTCAATCCTCAATCCTCAATCTTTAATCCTCATTCCTCAGTCCTCAATCCTCAATCCTCAATCTTCAACCCTCAATACTCAATCTTCAATCATCAATCCTCAATCCTCAATCCTCAATCCTCAATCCCCAACCCTCAATCTTCAATCCTCAATCATTAATCCTCAATCCTCAATCCTCAAACCTCAATCCTCATCCCTCCGTCCTCATCCTCAATTCTCAATTCTCAATCCTCAATCCTTAATCCTCAGTCTTCAATCCTCAATAATCAATCTCCAATCCTAGATCCTCAATCCCCAACCCTCAATCCTTAATCCTCAATCTTCAATCCTCAATCCCCAGGCCTCAATCTTCAATCCTCAATGCTCAATCCTCAATCCTCAATCCTCAGTCCTCAATCCTCAATCCTCAATCCTCAAACCTCAATCCTCAGCCGTCAGTCCTCGTCTTCAATCCTTAACACTCAGTCCTCAATCCTCAATCTTCAATCATCAATACTCATTATTCAATCTTCAACCCTCAATCCTCAATACTCAATCTTCAATCCTCAATCCTCTATCCTCAATCCTCAGTCCTCAATCCTCATTCTTCAATCCGCAATACTGAATCTTCAATCCTCAATCCTCAATCCTCAATCCTCAATCCTCAATCCTCAATCTTCTATCCTCAGTCCCCAAACCTCAACCTTCAATCCTCAATCCTCAATCCTCAACCCTCAATCCTCAATCCTAAGTCCTCAGTCCTCAAACCTCAACCGTCAACCCTCGGTCATCGATCCTCAATCTTCAATACTCAATCGTCAATTCTCAGTCCTCAATCCTCAATCCTCAATCCTCGTTCCTCAAACCTCAATCCTCAACCCTCAGTCCTCATCCTCAATCCTCAACCCTCAATCCTCAATCCTCAATCATCAATCCTCAATCCTCAATCCTCAATCCTCAATCCTCAATCCTCAATCCTGAATCCTCAATCCTCAATCCTCAATCCTCAATCCTCATTCTTCAATCCTGAATACCCAATCCTCAATCTTCAATCCTCAATCCTCAATCCTCAATTCTCAATCCTCAATGCTCAATCCTCAGACCTCAAACATCAATACTCAACCCTCAGTCCTCGTCCTCAATCCACAACCCTCAATCCTCGATCCTCAAGCTTCAATCATCAATATTCAATCTTGAATCCTGAATCCTCAATCCTCAATACTCAATCCTCTATCCACAATGTTCAATCCTCAATACCCAATCCTCAATCCTCAGTTATCAATCCTCAATCTTCAATACTCAATAATCAATCTTTAATCCTAGATCCTCAATCCCCAATCCTCAATCCTTAATCCTCAATCTTCAATCCTCAATCCCCAGTCCTCAATCTTCAATCCTCAATCCTCAGTCCTCAATACTCAATACTCAATATTCAACACACAACCCTCAGCCATCAATCCTCAATACTCAACCACTAATCCTCAATTCTCATTACTCAACAGCATACCCTGCATTCTGATGGTTCAATGCTCAATCCACAATATTCATTAATCAGATCTCAATCCTCAAACATCATTTCTCAACACACAATCCTCAACACTCAGTCCTCTCTCTTCAATCCTCCATCCTCAATCCTCAATCCTCAATCCTCAAGCGTCAATCCTCGATCCTCAATCCACAACCCTCAATCCTCGGTCCTCAAACCTCAATCCCGAATCCTCAATCCTCAATCCTCAATCTTCAATCATCAATCCTCAATGCTCAATCCTCAATCGTCAATCTTCAATCCTCAATACTCAATCTTCAATCCTCAATCCTCAATCCTCAATCCTCAATCCTCACTCTTCAATGCTGAATACCCAATCCTCAGTCCACAATCCTCAATCCTCAATCTTCAATCCTCAATACTCAATCTTCAATCCTCAATCCTCAGTCCTGAAACCTCAATTCTGAGTTCTCAATCCTGAATCCTCAACCTTCAGCCCTCAGTCCTCAACAATCAGTTGTCAATCCTCAATCCTCAATAGAATATCCTCAATTCACAGCTTTCAATACTCAATACTCAATCCGCATTCTTCAAATCTCAATCCACAAACATCAATTCTCATCACTCAACCCTCAACACTCAGTCCTCAATGTTCAATCCTCAATCCTCAATTCTCAATCTTCAATCCTCAATCCTCAATCCTCAATCCTCAATCCTCAATCCTCAATCCTCAGTCATCAATACTCAATCTTCAATACTCAATCCTCAGTCCTCAATCCTCAATCCTCAATCTTCAATAGTCAATCCTCAATCCTCAATCCTCAATCCTCAATCCTCAACCCTCAATCATCATTCCTCAAACCTCAATCCTCAACCCTCAGTCCTCATCCTCAATTCTGAGTTCTCAATCCTCAATCCTCAATCCTCAATCTTCAATCCTCAATAATCAACCTCCAATCCTAGATACTCAATCCCCAATCTTCAATCCTTAATCCTCAATCTTCAATCCTCATTCCCCAGCCCTCAATCTTCAATCCACAATGCTCAATCCTCTATCCTCAATCCTCAGTCCTCAATCCTCAATCCTCAATCCTCCAACCTCAATCCTCAACCGTTAGTCCTCGTCCTCAATCCTCAAACCTCAGTCCTCAGTCCTCAATCTTGAATCATCAATACGCAATCTTCAATCCTCAATCCTCAATCCCCAACCCTCAATCCTCAATCCTCAATATTCAACACACAACCCTCAACACTCAATCCTCAATACTCAGTCCTCTCTCTTCAATCCTCCATCCTCAAACCTCAATCCTCAAGCGTCAATCCTCAATCCTCAATCCTCGACCCTCACTCCTCAGTCCTCAATCCTCAATCCTCAATCCTCAATCCTCAATCTTCACTCCTCAATAATCAATCTTCAACCCTCAATCCTCGGTCCTGAAATCTCAATCCCGAATCCTCAATCCTGAATCCTCAATCTTCAGCCCTCAGTCCTCAACAATCAATCCTCAAGCGTCAATCCTCAATCCTCAATCCTCAACCCTCAGTCCTCAGTCCTCAAACCTCAATCCGGAATCCTCAATCCTGAATCCTCAATCTTCAGCCGTCAGTCCTCATCAATCAATTGTCAATCCTCAATCCTCAACAAAATATCCTCAATTCACAGCTTTCAATACTCAATCCCCATTCTTGAATCTTCAAATCTCAATCCACAAACATCAATTCTCATCACTCAACACTCAACACTCAGTCCTCAATCTTCAATCCTCAATCCTCAATCCTCAATCTTCAATCCTCAATACTCAATCTTCAATCCTCAATCCTCAATTCTCAATCCTCAATACTCAATCCTCAAGCCTCAATCCTCAATCCCAAATCTTCAATCTTCAATACTCAATCCTCAATCCTCAATCTTCAATCCTCAATACTCAATCTTCAATCCTCAATCCTCAATCCTCAATCCTCAATCCTCATTCTTCAATCCTCAATACTCAATCTTCAATCCTCAATCCTCAATCCTCAATCCTCAATCCTCAATCCACAATATCCAACACACAACCCTCAACCATCAATCCTCAATACTCAACCATCAATCCTCAATACTCAACAATCAATCCTCAATTCTCAATACTCAGTAAGATATCCTGAATTCTCATGGTTCAATACTCAATCCACAATATTCATTAATCAAATCTCAATCCTCAAAGATCAATTCTCAACACTCAATTCTCAACACTCAGTCCTCTCTCTTCAATCCTCCATCCTCAATCCTCAATCCTCAATCCTCAAGCGTCAATCCTCGATCCTCAATCCACAACCCTCAATCCTCGGTCCTCAAACCTCAATCCCGAATCCTCAATCCTCAATCCTCAATCTTCAATCATCAATCCTCAATGCTCAATCCTCAATCGTCAATCTTCAATCCTCAATACTCAATCTTCAATCCTCAATCCTCAATCCTCAATCCTCAATCCTCACTCTTCAATGCTGAATACCCAATCCTCAGTCCACAATCCTCAATCCTCAATCTTCAATCCTCAATACTCAATCTTCAATCCTCAATCCTCAGTCCTGAAACCTCAATTCTGAGTTCTCAATCCTGAATCCTCAACCTTCAGCCCTCAGTCCTCAACAATCAGTTGTCAATCCTCAATCCTCAATAGAATATCCTCAATTCACAGCTTTCAATACTCAATACTCAATCCGCATTCTTCAAATCTCAATCCACAAACATCAATTCTCATCACTCAACCCTCAACACTCAGTCCTGAATGTTCAATCCTCAATCCTCAATTCTCAATCTTCAATCCTCAATCCTCAATCCTCAATCCTCAATCCTCAATCCTCAATCCTCAATCCTCAGTCATCAATACTCAATCTTCAATACTCAATCCTCAGTCCTCAATCCTCAATCCTCAATCTTCAATAGTCAATCCTCAATCCTCAATCCTCAATCCTCAATCCTCAACCCTCAATCATCATTCCTCAAACCTCAATCCTCAACCCTCAGTCCTCATCCTCAATTCTGAGTTCTCAATCCTCAATCCTCAATCCTCAATCTTCAATCCTCAATAATCAACCTCCAATCCTAGATACTCAATCCCCAATCTTCAATCCTTAATCCTCAATCTTCAATCCTCATTCCCCAGCCCTCAATCTTCAATCCACAATGCTCAATCCTCTATCCTCAATCCTCAGTCCTCAATCCTCAATCCTCAATCCTCCAACCTCAATCCTCAACCGTTAGTCCTCGTCCTCAATCCTCAAACCTCAGTCCTCAGTCCTCAATCTTGAATCATCAATACGCAATCTTCAATCCTCAATCCTCAATCCCCAACCCTCAATCCTCAATCCTCAATATTCAACACACAACCCTCAACACTCAATCCTCAATACTCAGTCCTCTCTCTTCAATCCTCCATCCTCAAACCTCAATCCTCAAGCGTCAATCCTCAATCCTCAATCCTCGACCCTCACTCCTCAGTCCTCAATCCTCAATCCTCAATCCTCAATCCTCAATCTTCAATCCTCAATAATCAATCTTCAACCCTCAATCCTCGGTCCTGAAACCTCAATCCCGAATCCTCAATCCTGAATCCTCAATCTTCAGCCCTCAGTCCTCAACAATCAATCCTCAAGCGTCAATCCTGAATCCTCAATCCTCAACCCTCAGTCCTCAGTCCTCAAACCTCAATCCGGAATCCTCAATCCTGAATCCTCAATCTTCAGCCGTCAGTCCTCATCAATCAATTGTCAATCCTCAATCCTCAACAAAATATCCTCAATTCACAGCTTTCAATACTCAATCCCCATTCTTGAATCTTCAAATCTCAATCCACAAACATCAATTCTCATCACTCAACACTCAACACTCAGTCCTCAATCTTCAATCCTCAATCCTCAATCCTCAATCTTCAATCCTCAATACTCAATCTTCAATCCTCAATCCTCAATTCTCAATCCTCAATACTCAATCCTCAAGCCTCAATCCTCAATCCCAAATCTTCAATCTTCAATACTCAATCCTCAATCCTCAATCTTCAATCCTCAATACTCAATCTTCAATCCTCAATCCTCAATCCTCAATCCTCAATCCCCAATCCTCAATCTTCAATCCTCAATCATCAATCCTCAATCCTGAATCCTCAATCATCAATATTCAATCTTCAATCCTCAATACTCAATCCTCAATCCTCAATCCTCAATCCTCAATCTTCAATCCTCAACACTCAATACTCAATACTCAATCCTCAATCCTCAATCTTCAATCCTCAATACTCAATCTTCAATCCTCAATCCTCAATCCTCAATCCCCAATCCTCAATCCTCAATCCTCAATCCTCAATCTTTAGTCCTCAATACTCAACCTTAAATCCTCAATCCTCAATCCTCAACCCTCAGACCTCATCCTCAATCCTCAATTCTCAATCCTCAATCCTCAATCTTCAATCCTCAATACTCAATCTTCAATCCTCAATCCTCAGACCTCAATACTCAACCATCAATTCTCAATTATCAATACTCAATAGAATATCCTGAATTCTCAGGATTCAGTACTCAAACCTCAATCCTCAACCCTCAGCCCTCATCCTCCATCCTCAATCCTCAATCCTCATCCCCCAATCTTCAATCCTCAATACTCAATCTTCAATCCTCAATCCTCAATCCTCTATCCTCAATCCTCAATCCTCAGTCATCAATACTCAATCTTCAATACTCAATCCTCAATCCTCAATCCTCAATCCTCAATCTTCAATCCTCAGTCCCAAATCCTCAATCTTCAATACTCTATCCTCAATCCTCAATCTTCAATCCTCAATACTCAATCTTCAATCCTCAATCCTCAATCCTCAATCCTCAATCCTCATTCTTCAATCCTCAATACTCAATCTTCAATCCTCAATCCTCAATCCTCAATCCTCAATCCTCAATCCACAATATCCAACACACAACCCTCAACCATCAATCCTCAATACTCAACCATCAATCCTCAATACTCAACAATCAATCCTCGATTCTCAATACTCAGTAAGATATCCTGAATTCTCATGGTTCAATACTCAATCCACAATATTCATTAATCAAATCTCAATCCTCAAACATCAATTCTCAACACTCAATTCTCAACACTCAGTCCTCTCTCTTCAATCCTCCATCCTCAATCCTCAATCCTCAATCCTCAAGCGTCAATCCTCGATCCTCAATCCACAACCCTCAATCCTCGGTCCTCAAACCTCAATCCCGAATCCTCAATCCTCAATCCTCAATCTTCAATCATCAATCCTCAATGCTCAATCCTCAATCGTCAATCTTCAATCCTCAATACTCAATCTTCAATCCTCAATCCTCAATCCTCAATCCTCAATCCTCACTCTTCAATGCTGAATACCCAATCCTCAGTCCACAATCCTCAATCCTCAATCTTCAATCCTCAATACTCAATCTTCAATCCTCAATCCTCAGTCCTGAAACCTCAATTCTGAGTTCTCAATCCTGAATCCTCAACCTTCAGCCCTCAGTCCTCAACAATCAGTTGTCAATCCTCAATCCTCAATAGAATATCCTCAATTCACAGCTTTCAATACTCAATACTCAATCCGCATTCTTCAAATCTCAATCCACAAACATCAATTCTCATCACTCAACCCTCAACACTCAGTCCTCAATGTTCAATCCTCAATCCTCAATTCTCAATCTTCAATCCTCAATCCTCAATCCTCAATCCTCAATCCTCAATCCTCAATCCTCAGTCATCAATACTCAATCTTCAATACTCAATCCTCAGTCCTCAATCCTCAATCCTCAATCTTCAATAGTCAATCCTCAATCCTCAATCCTCAATCCTCAATCCTCAACCCTCAATCATCATTCCTCAAACCTCAATCCTCAACACTCAGTCCTCATCCTCAATTCTGAGTTCTCAATCCTCAATCCTCAATCCTCAATCTTCAATCCTCAATAATCAACCTCCAATCCTAGATACTCAATCCCCAATCTTCAATCCTTAATCCTCAATCTTCAATCCTCATTCCCCAGCCCTCAATCTTCAATCCACAATGCTCAATCCTCTATCCTCAACCCTCAGTCCTCAATCCTCAATCCTCAATCCTCCAACCTCAATCCTCAACCGTTAGTCCTCGTCCTCAATCCTCAAACCTCAGTCCTCAGTCCTCAATCTTGAATCATCAATACGCAATCTTCAATCCTCAATCCTCAATCCCCAACCCTCAATCCTCAATCCTCAATATTCAACACACAACCCTCAACACTCAATCCTCAATACTCAGTCCTCTCTCTTCAATCCTCCATCCTCAAACCTCAATCCTCAAGCGTCAATCCTCAATCCTCAATCCTCGACCCTCACTCCTCAGTCCTCAATCCTCAATCCTCAATCCTCAATCCTCAATCTTCAATCCTCAATAATCAATCTTCAACCCTCAATCCTCGGTCCTGAAACCTCAATCCCGAATCCTCAATCCTGAATCCTCAATCTTCAGCCCTCAGTCCTCAACAATCAATCCTCAAGCGTCAATCCTCAATCCTCAATCCTCAACCCTCAGTCCTCAGTCCTCAAACCTCAATCCGGAATCCTCAATCCTGAATCCTCAATCTTCAGCCGTCAGTCCTCATCAATCAATTGTCAATCCTCAATCCTCAACAAAATATCCTCAATTCACAGCTTTCAATACTCAATCCCCATTCTTGAATCTTCAAATCTCAATCCACAAACATCAATTCTCATCACTCAACACTCAACACTCAGTCCTCAATCTTCAATCCTCAATCCTCAATCCTCAATCTTCAATCCTCAATACTCAATCTTCAATCCTCAATCCTCAATTCTCAATCCTCAATACTCAATCCTCAAGCCTCAATCCTCAATCCCAAATCTTCAATCTTCAATACTCAATCCTCAATCCTCAATCTTCAATCCTCAATACTCAATCTTCAATCCTCAATCCTCAATCCTCAATCCTCAATCCTCATTCTTCAATCCTCAATACTCAATCTTCAATCCTCAATCCTCAATCCTCAATCCTCAATCCTCAATCCACAATATCCAACACACAACCCTCAACCATCAATCCTCAATACTCAACCATCAATCCTCAATACTCAACAATCAATCCTCAATTCTCAATACTCAGTAAGATATCCTGAATTCTCATGGTTCAATACTCAATCCACAATATTCATTAATCAAATCTCAATCCTCAAACATCAATTCTCAACACTCAATTCTCAACACTCAGTCCTCTCTCTTCAATCCTCCATCCTCAATCCTCAATCCTCAATCCTCAAGCGTCAATCCTCGATCCTCAATCCACAACCCTCAATCCTCGGTCCTCAAACCTCAATCCCGAATCCTCAATCCTCAATCCTCAATCTTCAATCATCAATCCTCAATGCTCAATCCTCAATCGTCAATCTTCAATCCTCAATACTCAATCTTCAATCCTCAATCCTCAATCCTCAATCCTCAATCCTCACTCTTCAATGCTGAATACCCAATCCTCAGTCCACAATCCTCAATCCTCAATCTTCAATCCTCAATACTCAATCTTCAATCCTCAATCCTCAGTCCTGAAACCTCAATTCTGAGTTCTCAATCCTGAATCCTCAACCTTCAGCCCTCAGTCCTCAACAATCAGTTGTCAATCCTCAATCCTCAATAGAATATCCTCAATTCACAGCTTTCAATACTCAATACTCAATCCGCATTCTTCAAATCTCAATCCACAAACATCAATTCTCATCACTCAACCCTCAACACTCAGTCCTCAATGTTCAATCCTCAATCCTCAATTCTCAATCTTCAATCCTCAATCCTCAATCCTCAATCCTCAATCCTCAATCCTCAATCCTCAGTCATCAATACTCAATCTTCAATACTCAATCCTCAGTCCTCAATCCTCAATCCTCAATCTTCAATAGTCAATCCTCAATCCTCAATCCTCAATCCTCAATCCTCAACCCTCAATCATCATTCCTCAAACCTCAATCCTCAACCCTCAGTCCTCATCCTCAATTCTGAGTTCTCAATCCTCAATCCTCAATCCTCAATCTTCAATCCTCAATAATCAACCTCCAATCCTAGATACTCAATCCCCAATCTTCAATCCTTAATCCTCAATCTTCAATCCTCATTCCCCAGCCCTCAATCTTCAATCCACAATGCTCAATCCTCTATCCTCAATCCTCAGTCCTCAATCCTCAATCCTCAATCCTCCAACCTCAATCCTCAACCGTTAGTCCTCGTCCTCAATCCTCAAACCTCAGTCCTCAGTCCTCAATCTTGAATCATCAATACGCAATCTTCAATCCTCAATCCTCAATCCCCAACCCTCAATCCTCAATCCTCAATATTCAACACACAACCCTCAACACTCAATCCTCAATACTCAGTCCTCTCTCTTCAATCCTCCATCCTCAAACCTCAATCCTCAAGCGTCAATCCTCAATCCTCAATCCTCGACCCTCACTCCTCAGTCCTCAATCCTCAATCCTCAATCCTCAATCCTCAATCTTCAATCCTCAATAATCAATCTTCAACCCTCAATCCTCGGTCCTGAAACCTCAATCCCGAATCTTCAATCCTGAATCCTCAATCTTCAGCCCTCAGTCCTCAACAATCAATCCTCAAGCGTCAATCCTCAATCCTCAATCCTCAACCCTCAGTCCTCAGTCCTCAAACCTCAATCCGGAATCCTCAATCCTGAATCCTCAATCTTCAGCCGTCAGTCCTCATCAATCAATTGTCAATCCTCAATCCTCAACAAAATATCCTCAATTCACAGCTTTCAATACTCAATCCCCATTCTTGAATCTTCAAATCTCAATCCACAAACATCAATTCTCATCACTCAACACTCAACACTCAGTCCTCAATCTTCAATCCTCAATCCTCAATCCTCAATCTTCAATCCTCAATACTCAATCTTCAATCCTCAATCCTCAATTCTCAATCCTCAATACTCAATCCTCAAGCCTCAATCCTCAATCCCAAATCTTCAATCTTCAATACTCAATCCTCAATCCTCAATCTTTAATCCTCAATACTCAATCTTCAATCCTCAATCCTCAATCCTCAATCCTCAATCCCCAATCCTCAATCTTCAATCCTCAATCATCAATCCTCAATCCTGAATCCTCAATCATCAATATTCAATCTTCAATCCTCAATACTCAATCCTCAATCCTCAATCCTCAATCCTCAATCTTCAATCCTCAACACTCAATACTCAATACTCAATCCTCAATCCTCAATCTTCAATCCTCAATACTCAATCTTCTATCCTCAATCCTCAATCCTCAATCCCCAATCCTCAATCCTCAATCCTCAATCCTCAATCTTTAGTCCTCAATACTCAACCTTCAATCCTCAATCCTCAATCCTCAACCCTCAGACCTCATCCTCAATCCTCAATTCTCAATCCTCAATCCTCAATCTTCAATCCTCAATACTCAATCTTCAATCCTCAATCCTCAGACCTCAATACTCAACCATCAATTCTCAATTATCAATACTCAATAGAATATCCTGAATTCTCAGGATTCAGTACTCAAACCTCAATCCTCAACCCTCAGCCCTCATCCTCCATCCTCAATCCTCAATCCTCATCCCCCAATCTTCAATCCTCAATACTCAATCTTCAATCCTCAATCCTCAATCCTCTATCCTCAATCCTCAATCCTCAGTCAACAATACTCAATCTTCAATACTCAATCCTCAATCCTCAATCCTCAATCCTCAATCTTCAATCCTCAGTCCCAAATCCTCAATCTTCAATACTCAATCCTCAATCCTCAATCTTCAATCCTCAATACTCAATCTTCAATCCTCAATCCTCAATCCTCAATCCTCAATCCTCATTCTTCAATCCTCAATACTCAATCTTCAATCCTCAATCCTCAATCCTCAATCCTCAATCCTCAATCCTCAGTATCCAACACACAACCCTCAACCATCAATCCTCAATACTCAACCATCAATCCTCAATACTCAACAATCAATCCTCAATTCTCAATACTCAATAAGATATCCTGAATTCTCATGGTTCAATACTCAATCCACAATATTCATTAATCAAATCTCAATCCTCAAACATCAATTCTCAACACTCAATTCTCAACACTCAGTCCTCTCTCTTCAATCCTCCATCCTCAATCCTCAATCTTCAATCCTCAATACTCAATCTTCAATCCTCAATCCTCAATTCTCAATCCTCAATACTCAATCCTCAAGCCTCAATCCTCAATCCCAAATCTTCAATCTTCAATACTCAATCCTCAATCCTCAATCCTCAATCCTCAATACTCAATCTTCAATCCTCAATCCTCAATCCTCAATCCTCAATCCTCATTCTTCAATCCTCAATACTCAATCTTCAATCCTCAATCCTCAATCCTCAATCCTCAATCCTCAATCCACAATATCCAACACACAACCCTCAACCATCAATCCTCAATACTCAACCATCAATCCTCAATACTCAACAATCAATCCTCAATTCTCAATACTCAGTAAGATATCCTGAATTCTCATGGTTCAATACTCAATCCACAATATTCATTAATCAAATCTCAATCCTCAAACATCAATTCTCAACACTCAATTCTCAACACTCAGTCCTCTCTCTTCAATCCTCCATCCTCAATCCTCAATCCTCAATCCTCAAGCGTCAATCCTCGATCCTCAATCCACAACCCTCAATCCTCGGTCCTCAAACCTCAATCCCGAATCCTCAATCCTCAATCCTCAATCTTCAATCATCAATCCTCAATGCTCAATCCTCAATCGTCAATCTTCAATCCTCAGTACTCAATCTTCAATCCTCAATCCTCAATCCTCAATCCTCAATCCTCACTCTTCAATGCTGAATACCCAATCCTCAGTCCACAATCCTCAATCCTCAATCTTCAATCCTCAATACTCAATCTTCAATCCTCAATCCTCAGTCCTGAAACCTCAATTCTGAGTTCTCAATCCTGAATCCTCAACCTTCAGCCCTCAGTCCTCAACAATCAGTTGTCAATCCTCAATCCTCAATAGAATATCCTCAATTCACAGCTTTCAATACTCAATACTCAATCCGCATTCTTCAAATCTCAATCCACAAACATCAATTCTCATCACTCAACCCTCAACACTCAGTCCTCAATGTTCAATCCTCAATCCTCAATTCTCAATCTTCAATCCTCAATCCTCAATCCTCAATCCTCAATCCTCAATCCTCAATCCTCAGTCATCAATACTCAATCTTCAATACTCAATCCTCAGTCCTCAATCCTCAATCCTCAATCTTCAATAGTCAATCCTCAATCCTCAATCCTCAATCCTCAATCCTCAACCCTCAATCATCATTCCTCTAACCTCAATCCTCAACCCTCAGTCCTCATCCTCAATTCTGAGTTCTCAATCCTCAATCCTCAATCCTCAATCTTCAATCCTCAATAATCAACCTCCAATCCTAGATACTCAATCCCCAATCTTCAATCCTTAATCCTCAATCTTCAATCCTCATTCCCCAGCCCTCAATCTTCAATCCACAATGCTCAATCCTCTATCCTCAATCCTCAGTCCTCAATCCTCAATCCTCAATCCTCCAACCTCAATCCTCAACCGTTAGTCCTCGTCCTCAATCCCCAAACCTCAGTCCTCAGTCCTCAATCTTGAATCATCAATACGCAATCTTAAATCCTCAATCCTCAATCCCCAACCCTCAATCCTCAATCCTCAATATTCAACACACAACCCTCAACACTCAATCCTCAATACTCAGTCCTCTCTCTTCAATCCTCCATCCTCAAACCTCAATCCTCAAGCGTCAATCCTCAATCCTCAATCCTCGACCCTCACTCCTCAGTCCTCAATCCTCAATCCTCAATCCTCAATCCTCAATCTTCAATCCTCAATAATCAATCTTCAACCCTCAATCCTCGGTCCTGAAACCTCAATCCCGAATCCTCAATCCTGAATCCTCAATCTTCAGCCCTCAGTCCTCAACAATCAATCCTCAAGCGTCAATCCTCAATCCTCAATCCTCAACCCTCAGTCCTCAGTCCTCAAACCTCAATCCGGAATCCTCAATCCTGAATCCTCAATCTTCAGCCGTCAGTCCTCATCAATCAATTGTCAATCCTCAATCCTCAACAAAATATCCTCAATTCACAGCTTTCAATACTCAATCCCCATTCTTGAATCTTCAAATCTCAATCCACAAACATCAATTCTCATCACTCAACACTCAACACTCAGTCCTCAATCTTCAATCCTCAATCCTCAATCCTCAATCTTCAATCCTCAATACTCAATCTTCAATCCTCAATCCTCAATTCTCAATCCTCAATACTCAATCCTCAAGCCTCAATCCTCAATCCCAAATCTTCAATCTTCAATACTCAATCCTCAATCCTCAATCTTCAATCCTCAATACTCAATCTTCAATCCTCAATCCTCAATCCTCAATCCTCAATCCCCAATCCTCAATCTTCAATCCTCAATCATCAATCCTCAATCCTGAATCCTCAATCATCAATATTCAATCTTCAATCCTCAATACTCAATCCTCAATCCTCAATCCTCAATCCTCAATCTTCAATCCTCAACACTCAATACTCAATACTCAATCCTCAATCCTCAATCTTCAATCCTCAATACTCAATCTTCAATCCTCAATCCTCAATCCTCAATCCCCAATCCTCAATCCTCAATCCTCAATCCTCAATCTTTAGTCCTCAATACTCAACCTTCAATCCTCAATCCTCAATCCTCAACCCTCAGACCTCATCCTCAATCCTCAATTCTCAATCCTCAATCCTCAATCTTCAATCCTCAATACTCAATCTTCAATCCTCAATCCTCAGACCTCAATACTCAACCATCAATTCTCAATTATCAATACTCAATAGAATATCCTGAATTCTCAGGATTCAGTACTCAAACCTCAATCCTCAACCCTCAGCCCTCATCCTCCATCCTCAATCCTCAATCCTCATCCCCCAATCTTCAATCCTCAATACTCAATCTTCAATCCTCAATCCTCAATCCTCTATCCTCAATCCTCAATCCTCAGTCATCAATACTCAATCTTCAATACTCAATCCTCAATCCTCAATCCTCAATCCTCAATCTTCAATCCTCAGTCCCAAATCCTCAATCTTCAATACTCAATCCTCAATCCTCAATCTTCAATCCTCAATACTCAATCTTCAATCCTCAATCCTCAATCCTCAATCCTCAATCCTCATTCTTCAATCCTCAATACTCAATCTTCAATCCTCAATCCTCAATCCTCAATACTCAATCCTCAATCCTCAGTATCCAACACACAACCCTCAACCATCAATCCTCAATACTCAACCATCAATCCTCAATACTCAACAATCAATCCTCAATTCTCAATACTCAATAAGATATCCTGAATTCTCATGGTTCAATACTCAATCCACAATATTCAATAATCAAATCTCAATCCTCAAACATCAATTCCCAACACTCAATCCTCAACACTCAGTCCTCTCTCTTTAATCCTCCATCCTCAATCCTCAATCCTCAATCCTCAAGCGTCAATCCTCGATCCTCAATCCACAACCCTCAATCCTCGGTCCTCAAACCTCAATCCCGAATCCTCAATCCTCAATCCTCAATCGTCAATCTTCAATCCTCAATACTCAATCTTCAATCCTCAATCCTCAATCCTCAATCCTCAATCCTCATTCCTCAATCCTTAATACCCAATCCTCAATCTTCAATCCTCAATCCTCAATCCGCAATCCTTAATCCTCAATCCTCAATCCTCAATCTTCAATCCTCAATCTCAAATCCTCAGTCCCCAATCCTCAATCTTCAATCCCCAATCCTCAATCCTCAATCGTCAATCTTCAATCCTCAATACTCAATCTTCAATCCTCAATCCTCAATCCTCAATCCTCAATCCTCATTCTTCAATCTGCAATACCCAATTATCAATCTTCAATCCTCAATCCTCAATCCTCAATTCTCTATCCTCAATCCTCAGTCCTCAGTCCTCAAACCTCAACCCTCAGCCCTCAGCCTTCATCCTCAATCCTCAATCCTCAATCTTCAATCCTAAATACTCAATCTTCAATCCTCAATCCTCAGTCCTCAAACCTCAATTCTGAATCCTCAATCCTGAATCCTCAATATTCAGCTCTCAGTCCTCAACAATCAGTTGTCTGTCCTCAATCCTCAATAGAATAGCCTCAATTCACAGCTTTCAATACTCAATACTCAATCTGCAATCTTCAAATCTCTATCCACAACCATCAATTCTCATTACTCAACCCTCAACACTCAGTCCTCAATGTTCAATCTTCAATCCTCAATTCTCAATCTTCAATCCTCAATACTGAATCTTCAATCCTCAATCCTCAATCCTCACTCCTCAATCCTCAATCCTCAATCCTCAATCCTCAATTTTCAATCCTCAATCCTCAACCCTCAATCCTCAATCCTCAACTCTCAATCTTCAATCCTCAATAACCAATCTCCAATCCTAGATCCACAACCCTCAATCCTCAATCCTCAATCTTCAATCATCAATATTCAATCTTCAATCCTCAATCCTCAGTCCTCAATGCTCAATCTCAATTCTCGTTCCTCAAACCTCAATCCTCAACACTCAGTCCTCGTCCTCAATCCACAACCACCAATCTTCAATCCTCAATCTTCAATCATCAATATTCAATCTTCAGTCCTCAATCCTCAGTCCTCAAAGTTCAAACCGCAATACCCAATCCTCAATCTTCAATCCTCAATCCTCAATCCTCAATCCTCAATCCTCAATCCTCAATCCTCAATCCTCAGTCCTCAAACCTCAAACCTGAATCCTCAATCCTGAATCCTCAATCTTCAGACCTCAATCCTCAATCCTCAATCCTCAGTAATCAATCCTCAGTCTTCAATACTCAATCGTCAATCCTCAGTCCTTAATGCTCAATCCTCAATTCTCGTTCCTCGAACCTCAATCCTCAATACTCAGTCCTCTCTCTTCAATCCTCCATCCTCAATCCTCAATCCTCAAGCGTCAATCCTCAATCCTCAATCCTCAACCCTCAATCCTCAGTCCTCAAACCTCAATCCGGAATCCTCAACCTCCAGCCCTCACTCCTCAACAATCAGTTGTCAATGCTCAATCCTCAATAGAATATCATCAATTCACATTTTTCATTACTCAATACTCAATCTGCAATCTTCAAATCTCTATCCACAAACATCAATTCTCATCACTCAACCCTCAACACTCAGTCCCCAATCCTCAATATTCAATCCTCAATTCTCAATCCTCAATACTCAATCCTCAAACCTCAATCCTCAATCCTCAATCCTCAATCCTCATTCTTCAATCCTCAATACCCAATCCTCAATCTTCAATCCTCAATCCTCAACCCTCAATTCTCAATCCTCAATCCTCAATCCTCAGAACTCAAACATCAATACTCAACCCTCAGTCCTCGTCCTCAATCCAGAACCCTCAATCCTCAATCCTCAGTCCTCAAACCTCAATCCTTAATCCTCAATCCTGAATCCTCAACCTCCAGCCCTCACTCCTCAACAATCAGTTGTCAATGCTCAATCCTCAATAGAATATCATCAATTCACATTTTTCATTACTCAATACTCAATCTGCAATCTTCAAATCTCTATCCACAAACATCAATTCTCATCACTCAACCCTCAACACTCGGTCCCCAATCCTCAATATTCAATCCTCTTTTCTCAATCCTCAATCCACAATCCTCAACCTTCAATCCTCAATACTCAGTCTTCAATGCTCAATCCTCAATCCTCAATCCACAATTCTCAATCCTCAATCGTCAATCTTCAATCCTCAATACTGAATCTTCAATCCTCAATCCTCAATCCTCAATCCTCAGTCCTCAATCCTCATACTTCAATCCGCAATACTGAATCTTCAATCCTCAATCCTCAATCCTCAATCCTCAATCCTCAATCCTCAATCTTCAATCCTCAGTCCCCAAACCTCAACCTTCAATCCTCAATCCTCAATCCTCAATCCTCAATACTCAATCCTCAGTCCTCAGTCCTCAAACCTCAACCGTCAACCCTCGGTCATCAATCCTCAATCTTCAATACTCGATCGTCAATTCTCAGTCCTCAATCCTCAATCCTCAATCCTCGTTCCTCAAACCTCAATCCTCAACCCTCAGTCCTCATCCTCAATTCTCAATTCTCAATGCTCAGTCCTCAATCCTCAATCCTCAAACCTCAATCCTTAACCGTCAGTCCTCGTCCTCTGTCCTCAACCCTCAATCCTCAATCCTCAATCCTCAATCTTCGATCCTCAATAACCAACCTCCAATCCTAGATCCTCAATCCCCAATCCTCAATCCTTTATCCTCAATCTTCAATCCTCAATCCCCATTCCTCAATCTTCAATCCTCAATGCTCAATCCTCAATCCTCAATCCTCAGTCCACAATCCTCAATCCTCAATCCTCAAAACTCAATCCTCAACCGTCACTCCTCATCCTCAATCCTCAACCCTCAATCCTCAATCCTCAATCGTCAATCCTCAATCCTCTGTCATCAATCCTCAATCTTCAATCCTCATTCCTCAATCCTTAATCCTCAGTCCTCAATCCTCATTCTTCAATCCGCAATACTGAATCTTCAATCCTCAATCCTCAATCCTCAATCCTCAATCCTCAATTCTCAATCCTCAATCTTCAATCCTCAGTCCCCAAACCTCAACCTTCAATCCTCAATCCTCAATCCTCAATCCTCAATCCTCAATCCTCAGTCCACAGTCCTCAAACCTCAACCGTCAACCCTCGGTCATCAATCCTCAGTCTTCAATACTCAATCGTCAATTCTCAGTCCTCAATCCTCAATCCTCAATCCTCGTTCCACAAACCTCAATCCTCAACCCTCAGTCCTCATCCTCAATTCTCAATTCTCAATGCTCAGTCCTCAATCCTCAATCCTCAAACCTCAATCGTTAACCGTCAGTCCTCGTCCTCAGTCCTCAACCCTCAACCCTCAATCCTCAATCCTCAATCTTCGATCCTCAATAACCAACCTCCAATCCTAGATCCTCAATCCCCAATCCTCAATCCTTAAACCTCAATCTTCAATCCTCAATCCCCATTCCTCAATCTTCAATCCTCAATCCTCAATCCTCAATACTCAATCCTCAGTCCACAATCCTCAATCCTCAATCCTCAAAACTCAATCCTCAACCGTCAGTCCTCATCCTCAATCCCCAACCCTCAATCCTCAATCCTCAATCGTCAATCCTCATTCCTCAATCCTCTGTCATCAATCCTCAATCTTCAATACTCAATAATCAATCTCCAATCCTAGATCCTCAATCCTCAGTCCTCAATCCTCATTCTTCAATCCGCAATACTGAATCTTCAATCCTCAATCCTCAATCCTCAATACTCAATCCTCAATCCTCAATCTTCAATCCTCAGTCCCCAAACCTCAACCTTCAATCCTCAATCCTCAATCCTCAATCCTCAATCCTCAATCCACAGTCCTCAGTCCTCAAACCTCAACCGTCAACCCTCGGTCATCATTCCTCAATCTTCAATACTCAATCGTCAATTCTCAGTCCTCAATCCTCAATCCTCAATCCTCGTTCCTCAAACCTCAATCCTCAACCCTCAGTCCTCATCCTCAACTCTCAATTCTCTATGTTCAGTCCTCAATCCTCAATCCTCAAACCTCAATCCTTAACCGTCAGTCCTCGTCCTCAGTCCTCAACCCTCAATCCTCAATCCTCAATCCTCAATCTTCAATACTCAATAATCAATCTCCAATCCTAGATCCTCAAACCCCAATCCTCAATTCTTAATCCTCAATCTTCAATCCTCAATCCCCAGTCCTCAATCTTCAATGCTCAATCCTCAATCCTCAATACTCAATACTCAATATTCAACACACAACCCACAACCATCAATCCTCAATACTCAACCATTAATCCTCAATTCTCATTACTCAACAGAGTATCCTGAATTCTCATGGTTCAATGCTCAATCCACAATAATCATTAATCAGATCTCAATCCTCAAACATCAATTCTCAACACACAATCCTCAACACTCAGTCCTCTCTCTCCAATCCTCCATCCTCAATCCTCAATCCTCAAGCGTCAATCCTCGATCCTCAATCCTCAACCCTCAATCCTCAGTCCTCAAACCTCAATCCCGAATGCTAAACCCTGAATCCTCAATCTTCAGCCTTCAGTCCTCAACAACCAATCGTCAATCCTCAATCCTCAATAGAATATCCTCAATTCACAGTTTTCAATACTCAATCCCCAATCTTCAATCTTCAAGTCTCAATCCACAAGCATCAATTCTCATCACTCAACCCTCAACAGTCAGCCTCAATCTTCAATCCTCAATCCTCAGTCCTCAATCTTCTATCCTCAATACTCAATCTTCAATCCTCAATCCTCAATTCTATATCCTCAACCCTCAATCCTCAATCCTCAATCCCCAATCCTCAATCTTCAATCCTCAATCATCAATCCTCAATCCTCAATCCTCAAACCTCAATCCTCAATCCTCAATCCTCTATCCTCAATCCTCAATACTCAATCTGCAATCTTCAATACTCAATCCTCAATCCTCAATACTCATTATTCAATCCTCAATACCCAATCCTCAATCTTCAATCCTCAATCCTCAATCCACAATTCTCAATACTCAATCCTCAATCCTCAGACCTCAAACATCAATAATCAATCCTCAATACTCAATCCTCAATCCTCAATCCGCAATCCTTAATCCTCAATCCTCAATCCTCAATCTTCAATCCTCAATCTCAAATCCTCAGTCCCCAATCCTCAATCTTCAATCCCCAATCCTCAATCCTCAATCCTCAACCCTCAATCCTCAATCCTCAACCCTCAATCTTCAATCCTCAATAACCAATCTCCAATCCTAGATCCTCAATCCCCAATCCTCAATACTCAATCCTCAGTTTTCAATCCTCAATCCTCAATCTTCAATCCTCAATACTCAATCTTCAATCCTCAATCCTCAGTACTCAATCCTCAATTCTGAATCCTCAATCCTGAATCCTCATTATTCAGCCCTCAGTCCTCAACAATCAGTTGTGAATCCTCAATCCTCAACAGAATATCCTCAATTCACAGCTTTCAATACTCAATACTCAATCTGCAATCTTCAAATCTCTATCCACAACCATCAATTCTCATTACTCAACACTCAACACTCAGTCCTCAATGTTCAATCCTCAATCCTCAATTCTCAATCTTCAATCCTCAATACTGAATCTTCAATCCTCAATCCTCAATCCTGAATCACCAATCCTCAATCCTCAATCGTCAATCATCAATCCTCAATACTCAATCTTCAATCCTCAATCCTCAATCCTCAATCCTCAATCCTCATTCTTCAATCTGCAATACCCAATTATCAATCTTCAATCCTCAATCCTCAATCCTCAATTCTCTATCCTCAATCCTCAGTCCTCAGTCCTCAAACCTCAACCCTCAACCCTCAGCCTTCATCCTCAATCCTCAATCCTCAATCTTCAATCCTAAATACTCAATCTTCAATCCTCAATCCTCAGTCCTCAAACCTCAATTCTGAATCCTCAATCCTGAATCCTCAATATTCAGCTCTCAGTCCTCAACAATCAGTTGTCTGTCCTCAATCCTCAATAGAATAGCCTCAATTCACAGCTTTCAATACTCAATACTCAATCTGCAATCTTCAAATCTCTATCCACAACCATCAATTCTCATTACTCAACCCTCAACACTCAGTCCTCAATGTTCAATCTTCAATCCTCAATTCTCAATCTTCAATCCTCAATACTGAATCTTCAATCCTCAATCCTCAATCCTCACTCCTCAATCCTCAATCCTCAATCCTCAATCCTCAATTTTCAATCCTCAATCCTCAACCCTCAATCCTCAATCCTCAACTCTCAATCTTCAATCCTCAATAACCAATCTCCAATCCTAGATCCACAACCCTCAATCCTCAATCCTCAATCTTCAATCATCAATATTCAATCTTCAATCCTCAATCCTCAGTCCTCAATGCTCAATCTCAATTCTCGTTCCTCAAACCTCAATCCTCAACACTCAGTCCTCGTCCTCAATCCACAACCACCAATCTTCAATCCTCAATCTTCAATCATCAATATTCAATCTTCAGTCCTCAATCCTCAGTCCTCAAAGTTCAAACCGCAATACCCAATCCTCAATCTTCAATCCTCAATCCTCAATCCTCAATCCTCAATCCTCAATCCTCAATCCTCAATCCTCAGTCCTCAAACCTCAAACCTGAATCCTCAATCCTGAATCCTCAATCTTCAGACCTCAATCCTCAATCCTCAATCCTCAGTAATCAATCCTCAGTCTTCAATACTCAATCGTCAATCCTCAGTCCTTAATGCTCAATCCTCAATTCTCGTTCCTCGAACCTCAATCCTCAATACTCAGTCCTCTCTCTTCAATCCTCCATCCTCAATCCTCAATCCTCAAGCGTCAATCCTCAATCCTCAATCCTCAACCCTCAATCCTCAGTCCTCAAACCTCAATCCGGAATCCTCAACCTCCAGCCCTCACTCCTCAACAATCAGTTGTCAATGCTCAATCCTCAATAGAATATCATCAATTCACATTTTTCATTACTCAATACTCAATCTGCAATCTTCAAATCTCTATCCACAAACATCAATTCTCATCACTCAACCCTCAACACTCAGTCCCCAATCCTCAATATTCAATCCTCAATTCTCAATCCTCATTACTCAATCCTCAAACCTCAATCCTCAATCCTCAATCCTCAATCCTCATTCTTCAATCCTCAATACCCAATCCTCAATCTTCAATCCTCAATCCTCAACCCTCAATTCTCAATCCTCAATCCTCAATCCTCAGAACTCAAACATCAATACTCAACCCTCAGTCCTCGTCCTCAATCCAGAACCCTCAATCGTCAATCCTCAGTCCTCAAACCTCAATCCTTAATCCTCAATCCTGAATCCTCAACCTCCAGCCCTCACTCCTCAACAATCAGTTGTCAATGCTCAATCCTCAATAGAATATCATCAATTCACATTTTTCATTACTCAATACTCAATCTGCAATCTTCAAATCTCTATCCACAAACATCAATTCTCATCACTCAACCCTCAACACTCGGTCCCCAATCCTCAATATTCAATCCTCTTTTCTCAATCCTCAATCCACAATCCTCAACCTTCAATCCTCAATACTCAGTCTTCAATGCTCAATCCTCAATCCTCAATCCACAATTCTCAATCCTCAATCGTCAATCTTCAATCCTCAATACTGAATCTTCAATCCTCAATCCTCAATCCTCAATCCTCAGTCCTCAATCCTCATTCTTCAATCCGCAATACTGAATCTTCAATCCTCAATCCTCAATCCTCAATCCTCAATCCTCAATCCTCAATCTTCAATCCTCAGTCCCCAAACCTCAACCTTCAATCCTCAATCCTCAATCCTCAATCCTCAATACTCAATCCTCAGTCCTCAGTCCTCAAACCTCAACCGTCAACCCTCGGTCATCAATCCTCAATCTTCAATACTCGATCGTCAATTCTCAGTCCTCAATCCTCAATCCTCAATCCTCGTTCCTCAAACCTCAATCCTCAACCCTCAGTCCTCATCCTCAATTCTCAATTCTCAATGCTCAGTCCTCAATCCTCAATCCTCAAACCTCAATCCTTAACCGTCAGTCCTCGTCCTCTGTCCTCAACCCTCAATCCTCAATCCTCAATCCTCAATCTTCGATCCTCAATAACCAACCTCCAATCCTAGATCCTCAATCCCCAATCCTCAATCCTTTATCCTCAATCTTCAATCCTCAATCCCCATTCCTCAATCTTCAATCCTCAATGCTCAATCCTCAATCCTCAATCCTCAGTCCACAATCCTCAATCCTCAATCCTCAAAACTCAATCCTCAACCGTCACTCCTCATCCTCAATCCTCAACCCCCAATCCTCAATCCTCAATCGTCAATCCTCAATCCTCTGTCATCAATCCTCAATCTTCAATCCTCATTCCTCAATCCTCAATCCTCAGTCCTCAATCCTCATTCTTCAATCCCCAATCCTCAATCTTCAATCCTCAATCATCAATCCTCAATCCTCAATCCTCAAACCTCAATCCTCAATCCTCAATCCTCTATCCTCAATCCTCAATACTCAATCTGCAATCTTCAATACTCAATCCTCAATCCTCAATACTCATTATTCAATCCTCAATACCCAATCCTCAATCTTCAATCCTCAATCCTCAATCCACAATTCTCAATACTCAATCCTCAATCCTCAGACCTCAAACATCAATAATCAATCCTCAATACTCAATCCTCAATCCTCAATCCGCAATCCTTAATCCTCAATCCTCAATCCTCAATCTTCAATCCTCAATCTCAAATCCTCAGTCCCCAATCCTCAATCTTCAATCCCCAATCCTCAATCCTCAATCCTCAACCCTCAATCCTCAATCCTCAACCCTCAATCTTCAATCCTCAATAACCAATCTCCAATCCTAGATCCTCAATCCCCAATCCTCAATACTCAATCCTCAGTTTTCAATCCTCAATCCTCAATCTTCAATCCTCAATACTCAATCTTCAATCCTCAATCCTCAGTACTCAATCCTCAATTCTGAATCCTCAATCCTGAATCCTCATTATTCAGCCCTCAGTCCTCAACAATCAGTTGTGAATCCTCAATCCTCAACAGAATATCCTCAATTCACAGCTTTCAATACTCAATACTCAATCTGCAATCTTCAAATCTCTATCCACAACCATCAATTCTCATTACTCAACACTCAACACTCAGTCCTCAATGTTCAATCCTCAATCCTCAATTCTCAATCTTCAATCCTCAATACTGAATCTTCAATCCTCAATCCTCAATCCTGAATCACCAATCCTCAATCCTCAATCGTCAATCATCAATCCTCAATACTCAATCTTCAATCCTCAATCCTCAATCCTCAATCCTCAATCCTCATTCTTCAATCTGCAATACCCAATTATCAATCTTCAATCCTCAATCCTCAATCCTCAATTCTCTATCCTCAATCCTCAGTCCTCAGTCCTCAAACCTCAACCCTCAACCCTCAGCCTTCATCCTCAATCCTCAATCCTCAATCTTCAATCCTAAATACTCAATCTTCAATCCTCAATCCTCAGTCCTCAAACCTCAATTCTGAATCCTCAATCCTGAATCCTCAATATTCAGCTCTCAGTCCTCAACAATCAGTTGTCTGTCCTCAATCCTCAATAGAATAGCCTCAATTCACAGCTTTCAATACTCAATACTCAATCTGCAATCTTCAAATCTCTATCCACAACCATCAATTCTCATTACTCAACCCTCAACACTCAGTCCTCAATGTTCAATCTTCAATCCTCAATTCTCAATCTTCAATCCTCAATACTGAATCTTCAATCCTCAATCCTCAATCCTCACTCCTCAATCCTCAATCCTCAATCCTCAATCCTCAATTTTCAATCCTCAATCCTCAACCCTCAATCCTCAATCCTCAACTCTCAATCTTCAATCCTCAATAACCAATCTCCAATCCTAGATCCACAACCCTCAATCCTCAATCCTCAATCTTCAATCATCAATATTCAATCTTCAATCCTCAATCCTCAGTCCTCAATGCTCAATCTCAATTCTCGTTCCTCAAACCTCAATCCTCAACACTCAGTCCTCGTCCTCAATCCACAACCACCAATCTTCAATCCTCAATCTTCAATCATCAATATTCAATCTTCAGTCCTCAATCCTCAGTCCTCAAAGTTCAAACCGCAATACCCAATCCTCAATCTTCAATCCTCAATCCTCAATCCTCAATCCTCAATCCTCAATCCTCAATCCTCAATCCTCAGTCCTCAAACCTCAAACCTGAATCCTCAATCCTGAATCCTCAATCTTCAGACCTCAATCCTCAATCCTCAATCCTCAGTAATCAATCCTCAGTCTTCAATACTCAATCGTCAATCCTCAGTCCTTAATGCTCAATCCTCAATTCTCGTTCCTCGAACCTCAATCCTCAATACTCAGTCCTCTCTCTTCAATCCTCCATCCTCAATCCTCAATCCTCAAGCGTCAATCCTCAATCCTCAATCCTCAACCCTCAATCCTCAGTCCTCAAACCTCAATCCGGAATCCTCAACCTCCAGCCCTCACTCCTCAACAATCAGTTGTCAATGCTCAATCCTCAATAGAATATCATCAATTCACATTTTTCATTACTCAATACTCAATCTGCAATCTTCAAATCTCTATCCACAAACATCAATTCTCATCACTCAACCCTCAACACTCAGTCCCCAATCCTCAATATTCAATCCTCAATTCTCAATCCTCATTACTCAATCCTCAAACCTCAATCCTCAATCCTCAATCCTCAATCCTCATTCTTCAATCCTCAATACCCAATCCTCAATCTTCAATCCTCAATCCTCAACCCTCAATTCTCAATCCTCAATCCTCAATCCTCAGAACTCAAACATCAATACTCAACCCTCAGTCCTCGTCCTCAATCCAGAACCCTCAATCGTCAATCCTCAGTCCTCAAACCTCAATCCTTAATCCTCAATCCTGAATCCTCAACCTCCAGCCCTCACTCCTCAACAATCAGTTGTCAATGCTCAATCCTCAATAGAATATCATCAATTCACATTTTTCATTACTCAATACTCAATCTGCAATCTTCAAATCTCTATCCACAAACATCAATTCTCATCACTCAACCCTCAACACTCGGTCCCCAATCCTCAATATTCAATCCTCTTTTCTCAATCCTCAATCCACAATCCTCAACCTTCAATCCTCAATACTCAGTCTTCAATGCTCAATCCTCAATCCTCAATCCACAATTCTCAATCCTCAATCGTCAATCTTCAATCCTCAATACTGAATCTTCAATCCTCAATCCTCAATCCTCAATCCTCAGTCCTCAATCCTCATTCTTCAATCCGCAATACTGAATCTTCAATCCTCAATCCTCAATCCTCAATCCTCAATCCTCAATCCTCAATCTTCAATCCTCAGTCCCCAAACCTCAACCTTCAATCCTCAATCCTCAATCCTCAATCCTCAATACTCAATCCTCAGTCCTCAGTCCTCAAACCTCAACCGTCAACCCTCGGTCATCAATCCTCAATCTTCAATACTCGATCGTCAATTCTCAGTCCTCAATCCTCAATCCTCAATCCTCGTTCCTCAAACCTCAATCCTCAACCCTCAGTCCTCATCCTCAATTCTCAATTCTCAATGCTCAGTCCTCAATCCTCAATCCTCAAACCTCAATCCTTAACCGTCAGTCCTCGTCCTCTGTCCTCAACCCTCAATCCTCAATCCTCAATCCTCAATCTTCGATCCTCAATAACCAACCTCCAATCCTAGATCCTCAATCCCCAATCCTCAATCCTTTATCCTCAATCTTCAATCCTCAATCCCCATTCCTCAATCTTCAATCCTCAATGCTCAATCCTCAATCCTCAATCCTCAGTCCACAATCCTCAATCCTCAATCCTCAAAACTCAATCCTCAACCGTCACTCCTCATCCTCAATCCTCAACCCCCAATCCTCAATCCTCAATCGTCAATCCTCAATCCTCTGTCATCAATCCTCAATCTTCAATCCTCATTCCTCAATCCTCAATCCTCAGTCCTCAATCCTCATTCTTCAATCCGCAATACTGAATCTTCAATCCTCAATCCTCAATCCTCAATCCTCAATCCTCAATTCTCAATCCTCAATCTTCAATCCTCAGTCCCCAAACCTCAACCTTCAATCCTCAATCCTCAATCCTCAATCCTCAATCCTCAGTCCTCAGTCCACAGTCCTCAAACCTCAACCGTCAACCCTCGGTCATCAATCCTCAGTCTTCAATACTCAATCGTCAATTCTCAGTCCTCAATCCTCAATCCTCAATCCTCGTTCCTCAAACCTCAATCCTCAACCCTCAGTCCTCATCCTCAATTCTCAATTCTCAATGCTCAGTCCTCAATCCTCAATCCTCAAACCTCAATCCTTAACCGTCAGTCCTCGTCCTCAGTCCTCAACCCTCAACCCTCAATCCTCAATCCTAAATCTTCGATCCTCAATAACCAACCTCCAATCCTAGATCCTCAATCCCCAATCCTCAATCCTTAAACCTCAATCTTCAATCCTCAATCCCCATTCCTCAATCTTCAATCCTCAATCCTCAATCCTCAATACTCAATCCTCAGTCCTCAAACCTCAATCCTTAATCCTCAATCCTGAATCCTCAACCTCCAGCCCTCACTCCTCAACAATCAGTTGTCAATGCTCAATCCTCAATAGAATATCATCAATTCACATTCTTCATTACTCAATACTCAATCTGCAATCTTCAAATCTCTATCCACAAACATCAATTCTCATCACTCAACCCTCAACACTCGGTCCCCAATCCTCAATATTCAATCCTCTTTTCTCAATCCTCAATCCACAATCCTCAACCTTCAATCCTCAATACTCAGTCTTCAATGCTCAATCCTCAATCCTCAATCCACAATTCTCAATCCTCAATCGTGAATCTTCAATCCTCAATACTGAATCTTCAATCCTCAATCCTCAATCCTCAATCCTCAGTCCTCAATCCTCATTCTTCAATCCGCAATACTGAATCTTCAATCCTCAATCCTCAATCCTCAATCCTCAATCCTCAATCTTCAATCCTCAGTCCCCAAACCTCAACCTTCAATCCTCAATCCTCAATCCTCAATCCTCAATACTCAATCCTCAGTCCTCAGTCCTCAAACCTCAACCGTCAACCCTCGGTCATCAATCCTCAATCTTCAATACTCGATCGTCAATTCTCAGTCCTCAATCCTCAATCCTCAATCCTCGTTCCACAAACCTCAATCCTCAACCCTCAGTCCTCATCCTCAATTCTCAATTCTCAATGCTCAGTCCTCAATCCTCAATCCTCAAACCTCAATCCTTAACCGTCAGTCCTCGTCCTCTGTCCTCAACCCTCAATCCTCAATCCTCAATCCTCAATCTTCGATCCTCAATAACCAACCTCCAATCCTAGATCCTCAATCCCCAATCCTCAATCCTTTATCCTCAATCTTCAATCCTCAATCCCCATTCCTCAATCTTCAATCCTCAATGCTCAATCCTCAATCCTCAATCCTCAGTCCACAATCCTCAATCCTCAATCCTCAAAACTCAATCCTCAACCGTCACTCCTCATCCTCAATCCTCAACCCTCAATCCTCAATCCTCAATCGTCAATCCTCAATCCTCTGTCATCAATCCTCAATCTTCAATCCTCATTCCTCAATCCTCAATCCTCAGTCCTCAATCCTCATTCTTCAATCCGCAATACTGAATCTTCAATCCTCAATCCTCAATCCTCAATCCTCAATCCTCAATTCTCAATCCTCAATCTTCAATCCTCAGTCCCCAAACCTCAACCTTCAATCCTCAATCCTCAATCCTCAATCCTCAATCCTCAATCCTCAGTCCACAGTCCTCAAACCTCAACCGTCAACCCTCGGTCATCAATCCTCAGTCTTCAATACTCAATCGTCAATTCTCAGTCCTCAATCCTCAATCCTCAATCCTCGTTCCTCAAACCTCAATCCTCAACCCTCAGTCCTCATCCTCAATTCTCAATTCTCAATGCTCAGTCCTCAATCCTCAATCCTCAAACCTCAATCCTTAACCGTCAGTCCTCGTCCTCAGTCCTCAACCCTCAACCCTCAATCCTCAATCGTCAATCCTCAATCCTCAATCCTCTGTCATCAATCCTCAATCTTCAATACTCAATAATCAATCTCCAATCCTAGATCCTCAATCCTCAGTCCTCAATCCTCATTCTTCAATCCGCAATACTGAATCTTCAATCCTCAATCCTCAATCCTCAATACTCAATCCTCAATCCTCAATCTTCAATCCTCAGTCCCCAAACCTCAACCTTCAATCCTCAATCCTCAATCCTCAATCCTCAATCCTCAATCCACAGTCCTCAGTCCTCAAACCTCAACCGTCAACCCTCGGTCATCATTCCTCAATCTTCAATACTCAATCGTCAATTCTCAGTCCTCAATCCTCAATCCTCAATCCTCAACCCTCAATTCTCAATCCTCAATCCTCAACCCTCAGACCTCAAACATCAATACTCAACCCTCAGTCCTCGTCCTCAATCCACAACCCTCAATCCTCAATCCTCAGTCCTCAATCCTCAACCCTCAATCCTCAAACCTCAATCCTCAACCGTCAGTCCTCGTCCTTAATCCTCAAACATCAATCCTCAATCCTCAATCCTCAATCCTCAATCCTCAATCCTCAATCCTCAATCTTCAATCCTCAGTCCCAAATACTCAATCTTCAATACTCAATCCTCAATCCTCAATCTTCAATCCTCAATACTCAATCTTCAATCCTCAATCCTCAATCCTCAACCCTCAATCCTCATTCTACAATCCTCAATACTCAATCCTCAAACTTCAATCCTCAATCCTCAATACTCAATTCTCAATCCTCAATCCTCAGACATCAAACATCGATACTCAAGCCTGAGTCCTCGTCCTCAATCCACAACCCTCAATCCTCAATCCTCAATCTTCAATCCTCAATCCTCAATCCTCAATCCTCAATCCTCAGCCCTCAAACCTCAATCCATAATCCTCAATCCTGAATCCTCAATCTTCAGCCCTCACTCCTCAGTCCTCAATCTTCAATCCTCAATAATCAATCTTCAACCCTCAATCCTCGGTCCTGAAACCTCAATCCCGAAACCTCAATCCTGAATCCTCAATCTTCAGCCCTCAGTCCTCAACAATCAATCGCCAATCCTGAATCCTCAGACCTCAAACATCAATATTCAATCCTCAGTCCTCGTACTCAATCCACAACCCTCAATCCTCAATGCTCAATCTTCAATCATCAATATTCAATCTTCAATCCTCAATACTGAATCTTCAATCCTCAATCCTCAATCCTCAATCTTCAATTCTCAATCCTCAATCCTCAATCCTCAATCCTCAATCTTCAACCCTCAATCCTCAATCCTCAATCCACAATCCCCAATCCTCAATCCTCAATCCTCAATCCTCAATCTTCTGTCCTCAATACTCAATCTTCAATACGCAATCCTCAATCCTCAACCCTCAGACCTCATCCTCAATCCTCAATTCTCAATCCTCAATCCTCAATCTTCAATCCTCAATACTCAATCTTCAATCCTCAATCCTCAATTCTCAATCCTCAATCCTCAATCTTCAATCCTCAATACTCAATATTCAATCCTCAATCCTCTGTCCTCAATACTCAACCATCAATCCTCAATTCTCAGTACTCAATAGAATATCCTGAATTCTCAGGATTCAATACTCAAACCTCAATCCTCAACCCTCAGCCCTCATCCTCCATCCTCAATCTTCAATCCTCAATCCTCAATCCTCAATCCTCAATCCTCAATCTTCAATCCTCAATCCTCAATCCTCAATCCACAATCCTCAAGCTTCAATCATCAATATTCAATCTTGAATCCTGAATCCTCAATCCTGAATCCTCAATCTTCAGCCCTTAGTCCTCAACAGTCAGTTGTCAATCCTCAATCCCCAATAGAATATCCTCAATTCACAGATTTCAATACTCAATACTCAATCTGCAATCTTCAAATCTCTATTCTCAAACATCAATTCTCATCACTCAACCCTGAACACTCAGTCCTGAATGTTCAATCCTCAATCCTCAATTCTCAATCTTCAATTCTCAATACTGAATCTTCAATCCTCAATCCTCATTCCTCAATCCTCAATCCTCAATCCTCAATCTTCAGCCCTCAGTCCTCAAACCTCAACCGTCAACCCTCAGTCATCAATCCTCAAACTTCAATACTCAATCGTCAATCCCCAGTCCTCAATCCTCAATCCTCAATCATCAATCCTCAGTCCACAGTCCTCAATCCTCAATCCTCAAACCTCAATTCAAAATCCTCAATCCTCAACCCTCAATCCTCAATCCTCAATCCTCAATCTTCAATCCTCAATAACCAACATCCAATCCTAGATCCTCAATCCCCAATCCTCAATCCTTAATCCTCAATCTTCAATCCTCAATCCCCAGTCCTCAATCTTCAATCCTCAATGCTCAATCCTCAATCCTCAACCCTCAGTCCTCATCCTCAATTCTGAGTTCTCAATCCTCAATCCTCAATCCTCAATCTTCAATCCTCAATAACCAATCTCCAATCCTAGATACTCAATCCCCAATCTTCAATCCTTAATCCTCAATATTCAATCCTCATTCCCCAGTCCTCAGTCTTCAATCCTCAATGCTCAAACCTCTATCCTCAATCCTCAGTCCTCAATCCTCAATCCTCAATCCTCCAACCTCAATCCTCAACCGTTAGTCCTCGTCCTCAATCCTCAAACCTCAGTCCTCAATCCTCAATCTTGAATCATCAATACGCAATCTTCAATCCTCAATCCTCAATCCTCAATATTCAACACACAACCCTCAACAATCAATCCTCAATACTCAACCATCAATCCTCTATCCTCAGTTCTCAATCCACAATCCTCAATCCTCAGACCTCAAACATCAATACTCAACCCTGAGTCCTCGTCCACAATCCACAACCCTCAATCCTCAATCCTGAATCTTCAACCCTCAATCCTCAATCCTCAATCCTCAATCCTCAATCCTCAATCCTCAATATTCAACACACAACCCTCAACCATCAATCCTCAATACTCAACCATCAATCCTCAATTCTCAATACTCAATAAGATATCCTGAATTCTCATGGTTCAATACTCAATCCACAATATTCAATAATCAAATCTCAATCCTCAAACATCAATTCTCAACACTCAATCCTCAACACTCAGTCCTCTCTCTTCACTCCTCCATCCTCCATCCTCAATCCTCAATTCTCAAGCGTCAATCCTCGATCCTTTATCCACAACCCTCAATCCTCGGTCCTCAAACCTCAATCCCGAATCCTCAATCCTGAATCCTCAATCTTCAGCCCTCAGTCCTCAACAATCAATCGTCAATCCTCAATCGTCAGACCTCAAACATCAATATTCAATCCTCAGTCCTCGTCCTCAATCCACAACCCTCAATCCTCAATCCTCAATCTTCAATCATCAATATTCAATCTTCAATCCTCAATACTCAATCCTCAATCCTCAATCCTCAATCCTCAACCTTCAATCCTCAATCCTCAATCCTCAATACTCAATCCTCAATCCTCAATCTTCAATCCTCAATACTCAATCTTCAATCCTCAATCCTCAATCCTGAATCCTCAATCCTCAATCCTCAATCCTCAATCCTCAACCTTCAGTCCTCAATACTCAATTTTCAATTCTCAATCCTCAATCCTCAGCCCTCAGACCTCATCGTCAATCCTCAATTCTCAATCCTCAATCCTCAATCTTCAATCCTCAATGCACAACCTTCAATCCTCAATCCTCTGTCCTCAATACTCAACCATCCATCCTCAATTCTCAATACCCAATAGAATATCCTGAATTCTCAGGATTCAATACTCAAACCTCAATCCTCAACCCTCAGCCCTCATCCTCCATCCTCAATCCTCAATCCTCAACCCCCAATATTCAATCCTCAATCTTCAATCCTCAATACTCAATCTTCAATCCTCAATCCTCAATCCTGAATCCTCAATCCTCAATCCTCAATCCTCAATCCTCAACATTCAGTCCTCAATACTCAACCATCAATCCTCTATCCTCAGTCCTCAATCCACAATCCTCAATCCTCAGACCTCAAACATCAATACTCAACCCTGAGTCCTCGTCCACAATCCACAACCCTCAATCCTCAATCCTCAATCTTCAACCCTCAATCCTCAATCCTCAATCCTCAATCCTCAATCATGAATCTTCAATCCTCATCCTCAATTCGCAATTCTCAATTCTCAATGCTCAGTCCTCAATCATCAAACCTCAAACCCCAATCCTCAACCGTCAGTCCTCGTCCTCAATCCTCAACCCTCAATCCTCAATCCTCAATCCTCAATCTTCAATCTTCAATCCTCAATAACCAACATCCTATCCTAGATCCTCAATCCCCAATCCTCAGTCCTTAATCCTCAATCTTCAATCCTCAATCCCCAGTCCTCAATCTTCAATCCTCAATGCTCAATCCTCAATCCTCAATCCTCAGTCCACAGTCCTCAATCCTCAATCCTCAAACCTCAATTCTCAACCCTCAGTCCTCATCCTCAATTCGCAATTCTCAATTCTCAATGCTCAGTCCTCAATCATCAAACCTCAAACCCCAATCCTCAACCGTCAGTCCTCGTCCTCAATCCTCAACCCTCAATCCTCAGTCCTCAATCCTCAATCTTCAATCCTCAATAACCAACATCCAATCCTAGATCCTCAATCCACAATCCTCAATCCTTAATCCTCAATCTTCAATCCTCAATCCCCAGTCCTCAATCTTCAATCCTCAATGCTCAATCCTCAATCCTCAATCCTCAATCCTCAGTCCACAGTCCTCAATCCTCAATCCTCAAACCTCAATCCTCAACCGTCAGTCCTCATCCTCAGTCCTCAACCCTCAATCCTCAATCCTCAATCTTCAATCATCAATACTCAATCTTCAATCCTCAATCCTCAATCCTCAATCCTCAATCCTCAATACTCAATCCTCAATATTCAACACACAACCCTCAACCATCAGTCCTCAATACTCAACCATCAATCCTCAATACTCAACCATCAATCTTCAATTCTCAATCCTCAATCCTCAACCCTCAGACCTCATCCTCAATCCTCAATTCTCAATCCTCAATCCTCAATCTTCAATCCTCAATACTCAATCTTCAATCCTCAATCCTCAGTCCTCAATACTCAACCATCAATCCTCAATTCTCAATACCCAATAGAATATCCTGAATTCTCAGGATTCAATACTCAAACCTCAATCCTCAACCCTCAGCCCTCATCCTCCATCCTCAATCCTCAATCCTCAACCCCCAATATTCAATCCTCAATACTAAATCTTCAATCCTCAATCCTCAATCCTCAATCCTCAGTCCTCAATCCTCAATCCTCAGTCATCAATACTCAATCTTCAATACTCAATCCTCAATCCTCAATCCTCAATCCTCAATCCTCAACCCTCAATCATCATTCCACAAACCTCAATCCTCAACCCTCAGTCCTCATCCTCAATTCTGAGTTCTCAATCCTCAATGCTCAATCCTCAATCTTCAATCCTCAATAATCGATCTCCAATCCTAGATACTCAATCCCCAATCTTCAATCCTTAATCCTCAATCTTCAATCCTCATTCCCCAGTCCTCAATCTTCAATCCTCAATCCTCAATCCACAATTCTCATTCCTCAATCCTCAATCCTCAGAACTCAAACATCAATATTCAACCCTCAGTCCTCGTCCTCAAACCACAACCCTCAATCCTCAATCCTCAGTCTTCAATCATCAATATTCAATCTTCAATCCTCATTCCTCAATCCTCAATACTCAATCCTCAATCTTCAATTCTCATTCTTCAATCCTCAACACCCAATGCTCAATCTTCAATCCTCAATCCTCAATCCTCAATTCTCAATCCTCAAACCTCAATCCTCAGACCTCAAACATCAATACTCAACCCTCAGTCCTCGTACTCAATCCACAACCCTCAATCCTCGATCCTCAAGCTTCAATCATCAATATTCAATCTTGAACCCTGAGTCCTCAATCCTGAATCCTCAATCTTCAGCCCTTAGTCCTCAACAATCAGTTGTCAATCCTCAATCCCCAATAGAATATCCTCAATTCACAGATTTCAATACTCAATACTCGATCTGCAATCTTCAAATCTCTATCCTCAAACATCAATTCTCATCACTCAACCCTGAACACTCAGTCCTGAATGTTCAATCCTCAATCCTCAATTCTCAATCTTCAATTCTCAATCCTCAATCCTCAAACCTCAATCCTCAACCGTCAGTCCTCATCCTCAATCCTCAACCCTCGATCCTCAATTCTCAATCCTCAATCCTCAATCTTCAATCCTCAATACTCAATCTTCAATCCTCAATCCTCAATTCTCAATCCTCAATCCTCAATCTTCAATCCTCAATACTCAATATTCAATCCTCAATCCTCTGTCCTCAATACTCAACCATCAATCCTCAATTCTCAGTACTCAATAGAATATCCTGAATTCTCAGGATTCAATACTCAAACCTCAATCCTCAACCCTCAGCCCTCATCCTCCATCCTCAATCTTCAATCCTCAATCCTCAATCCTCAATCCTCAATCCTCAATCTTCAATCCTCAATCCTCAATCCTCAATCCACAATCCTCAAGCTTCAATCATCAATATTCAATCTTGAATCCTGAATCCTCAATCCTGAATCCTCAATCTTCAGCCCTTAGTCCTCAACAGTCAGTTGTCAATCCTCAATCCCCAATAGAATATCCTCAATTCACAGATTTCAATACTCAATACTCAATCTGCAATCTTCAAATCTCTATTCTCAAACATCAATTCTCATCACTCAACCCTGAACACTCAGTCCTGAATGTTCAATCCTCAATCCTCAATTCTCAATCTTCAATTCTCAATACTGAATCTTCAATCCTCAATCCTCATTCCTCAATCCTCAATCCTCAATCCTCAATCTTCAGCCCTCAGTCCTCAAACCTCAACCGTCAACCCTCAGTCATCAATCCTCAAACTTCAATACTCAATCGTCAATCCCCAGTCCTCAATCCTCAATCCTCAATCATCAATCCTCAGTCCACAGTCCTCAATCCTCAATCCTCAAACCTCAATTCAAAATCCTCAATCCTCAACCCTCAATCCTCAATCCTCAATCCTCAATCTTCAATCCTCAATAACCAACATCCAATCCTAGATCCTCAATCCCCAATCCTCAATCCTTAATCCTCAATCTTCAATCCTCAATCCCCAGTCCTCAATCTTCAATCCTCAATGCTCAATCCTCAATCCTCAACCCTCAGTCCTCATCCTCAATTCTGAGTTCTCAATCCTCAATCCTCAATCCTCAATCTTCAATCCTCAATAACCAATCTCCAATCCTAGATACTCAATCCCCAATCTTCAATCCTTAATCCTCAATATTCAATCCTCATTCCCCAGTCCTCAGTCTTCAATCCTCAATGCTCAAACCTCTATCCTCAATCCTCAGTCCTCAATCCTCAATCCTCAATCCTCCAACCTCAATCCTCAACCGTTAGTCCTCGTCCTCAATCCTCAAACCTCAGTCCTCAATCCTCAATCTTGAATCATCAATACGCAATCTTCAATCCTCAATCCTCAATCCTCAATATTCAACACACAACCCTCAACAATCAATCCTCAATACTCAACCATCAATCCTCTATCCTCAGTTCTCAATCCACAATCCTCAATCCTCAGACCTCAAACATCAATACTCAACCCTGAGTCCTCGTCCACAATCCACAACCCTCAATCCTCAATCCTGAATCTTCAACCCTCAATCCTCAATCCTCAATCCTCAATCCTCAATCCTCAATCCTCAATATTCAACACACAACCCTCAACCATCAATCCTCAATACTCAACCATCAATCCTCAATTCTCAATACTCAATAAGATATCCTGAATTCTCATGGTTCAATACTCAATCCACAATATTCAATAATCAAATCTCAATCCTCAAACATCAATTCTCAACACTCAATCCTCAACACTCAGTCCTCTCTCTTCACTCCTCCATCCTCCATCCTCAATCCTCAATTCTCAAGCGTCAATCCTCGATCCTTTATCCACAACCCTCAATCCTCGGTCCTCAAACCTCAATCCCGAATCCTCAATCCTGAATCCTCAATCTTCAGCCCTCAGTCCTCAACAATCAATCGTCAATCCTCAATCGTCAGACCTCAAACATCAATATTCAATCCTCAGTCCTCGTCCTCAATCCACAACCCTCAATCCTCAATCCTCAATCTTCAATCATCAATATTCAATCTTCAATCCTCAATACTCAATCCTCAATCCTCAATCCTCAATCCTCAACCTTCAATCCTCAATCCTCAATCCTCAATACTCAATCCTCAATCCTCAATCTTCAATCCTCAATACTCAATCTTCAATCCTCAATCCTCAATCCTGAATCCTCAATCCTCAATCCTCAATCCTCAATCCTCAATCCTCAACCTTCAGTCCTCAATACTCAATTTTCAATTCTCAATCCTCAATCCTCAACCCTCAGACCTCATCGTCAATCCTCAATTCTCAATCCTCAATCCTCAATCTTCAATCCTCAATGCACAACCTTCAATCCTCAATCCTCTGTCCTCAATACTCAACCATCAATCCTCAATTCTCAATACCCAATAGAATATCCTGAATTCTCAGGATTCAATACTCAAACCTCAATCCTCAACCCTCAGCCCTCATCCTCCATCCTCAATCCTCAATCCTCAACCCCCAATATTCAATCCTCAATCTTCAATCCTCAATACTCAATCTTCAATCCTCAATCCTCAATCCTGAATCCTCAATCCTCAATCCTCAATCCTCAATCCTCAACCTTCAGTCCTCAATACTCAACCATCAATCCTCTATCCTCAGTCCTCAATCCACAATCCTCAATCCTCAGACCTCAAACATCAATACTCAACCCTGAGTCCTCGTCCACAATCCACAACCCTCAATCCTCAATCCTCAATCTTCAACCCTCAATCCTCAATCCTCAATCCTCAATCCTCAATCATGAATCTTCAATCCTCATCCTCAATTCGCAATTCTCAATTCTCAATGCTCAGTCCTCAATCATCAAACCTCAAACCCCAATCCTCAACCGTCAGTCCTCGTCCTCAATCCTCAACCCTCAATCCTCAATCCTCAATCCTCAATCTTCAATCCTCAATAACCAACATCCTATCCTAGATCCTCAATCCCCAATCCTCAGTCCTTAATCCTCCATCTTCAATCCTCAATCCCCAGTCCTCAATCTTCAATCCTCAATGCTCAATCCTCAATCCTCAATCCTCAGTCCACAGTCCTCAATCCTCAATCCTCAAACCTCAATTCTCAACCCTCAGTCCTCATCCTCAATTCGCAATTCTCAATTCTCAATGCTCAGTCCTCAATCATCAAACCTCAAACCCCAATCCTCAACCGTCAGTCCTCGTCCTCAATCCTCAACCCTCAATCCTCAGTCCTCAATCCTCAATCTTCAATCCTCAATAACCAACATCCAATCCTAGATCCTCAATCCACAATCCTCAATCCTTAATCCTCAATCTTCAATCCTCAATCCCCAGTCCTCAATCTTCAATCCTCAATGCTCAATCCTCAATCCTCAATCCTCAGTCCACAGTCCTCAATCCTCAATCCTCAAACCTCAATCCTCAACTGTCAGTCCTCATCCTCAGTCCTCAACCCTCAATCCTCAATCCTCAATCTTCAATCATCAATACTCAATCTTCAATCCTCAATCCTCAATCCTCAATCCTCAATCCTCAATACTCAATCCTCAATATTCAACACACAACCCTCAACCATCAGTCCTCAATACTCAACCATCAATCCTCAATACTCAACCATCAATCTTCAATTCTCAATCCTCAATCCTCAACCCTCAGACCTCATCCTCAATCCTCAATTCTCAATCCTCAATCCTCAATCTTCAATCCTCAATACTCAATCTTCAATCCTCAATCCTCAGTCCTCAATACTCAACCATCAATCCTCAATTCTCAATACCCAATAGAATATCCTGAATTCTCAGGATTCAATACTCAAACCTCAATCCTCAACCCTCAGCCCTCATCCTCCATCCTCAATCCTCAATCCTCAACCCCCAATATTCAATCCTCAATACTAAATCTTCAATCCTCAATCCTCAATCCTCAATCCTCAGTCCTCAATCCTCAATCCTCAGTCATCAATACTCAATCTTCAATACTCAATCCTCAATCCTCAATCCTCAATCCTCAATCCTCAACCCTCAATCATCATTCCACAAACCTCAATCCTCAACCCTCAGTCCTCATCCTCAATTCTGAGTTCTCAATCCTCAATGCTCAATCCTCAATCTTCAATCCTCAATAATCGATCTCCAATCCTAGATACTCAATCCCCAATCTTCAATCCTTATCCTCAATCTTCAATCCTCATTCCCCATTCCTCAATCTTCAATCCTCAATCCTCAATCCACAATTCTCATTCCTCAATCCTCAATCCTCAGAACTCAAACATCAATATTCAACCCTCAGTCCTCGTCCTCAAACCACAACCCTCAATCCTCAATCCTCAGTCTTCAATCATCAATATTCAATCTTCAATCCTCATTCCTCAATCCTCAATCCTCAATCCTCAATCTTCAATTCTCATTCTTCAATCCTCAACACCCAATGCTCAATCTTCAATCCTCAATCCTCAATCCTCAATTCTCAATCCTCAATCCTCAATCCTCAGACCTCAAACATCAATACTCAACCCTCAGTCCTCGTACTCAATCCACAACCCTCAATCCTCGATCCTCAAGCTTCAATCATCAATATTCAATCTTGAACCCTGAGTCCTCAATCCTGAATCCTCAATCTTCAGCCCTTAGTCCTCAACAATCAGTTGTCAATCCTCAATCCCCAATAGAATATCCTCAATTCACAGATTTCAATACTCAATACTCGATCTGCAATCTTCAAATCTCTATCCTCAAACATCAATTCTCATCACTCAACCCTGAACACGCAGTCCTGAATGTTCAATCCTCAATCCTCAATTCTCAATCTTCAATTCTCAATCCTCAATCCTCAAACCTCAATCCTCAACCGTCAGTCCTCATCCTCAATCCTCAACCCTCGATCCTCAATCCTCAATCTTCAATCATCAATACTCAATCTTCAATCCTCAATCCTCAATCCTCAATCCTCAATCCTCAATCCTCAATATTCAACACACAACCCTCAACCATCAATCCTCAATACTCAACCATCAATCCTCAATTCTCAATACTCAATAAGGTATCCTGAATTCTCATGGTTCAATACTCAATCCACAATATTCAATAATCAAATCTCAATCCTCAAACATCAATTCTCAACACTCAATCCTCAACACTCAGTCCTCTCTCTTCACTCCTCCATCCTCCATCCTCAATCCTCAATTCTCAAGCGTCAATCCTCGATCCTCAATCCACAACCCTCAATCCTCGGTCCTCAAACCTCAATCCCGAATCCTCAATCCTGAATCCTCAATCTTCAGCCCTCAGTCCTCAACAATCAATCGTCAATCCTCAATCGTCAGACCTCAAACATCAATAATCAATCCTCAGTCCTCGTCCTCAATCCACAATCCTCAATCCTCAATCCTCAATCTTCAATCATCAATATTCAATCTTCAATCCTCAATACTCAATCCTCAATCCTCAATCCTCAATCCTCAACCTTCAATCCTCAATCCTCAATCCTCAATACTCAATACTCAATCCTCAATCTTCAATACTCAATACTCAATCTTCAATCCTCAATCCTCAATCCTGAATCCTCAATCCTCAATCCTCAATCCTCAATCCTCAATCTTCAGTCCTCAATACTCAATTTTCAATTCTCAATCCTCAATCCTCAACCCTCAGACCTCATCGTCAATCCTCAATTCTCAATCCTCAATCCTCAATCTTCAATCCTCAATACACAACCTTCAATCCTCAATCCTCAGTCCTCAATACTCAACCATCAATCCTCAATTCTCAATACCCAATAGAATATCCTGAATTCTCAGGATTCAATACTCAAACCTCAATCCTCAACCCTCAGCCCTCATCCTCCATCCTCAGTCCTCAATCCTCAACCCCCAATATTCAATCCTCAATACTAAATCTTCAATCCTCAATACTCAATCCTCAGTCTTCAATCATCAATATTCAATCTTCAATCCTCAATCCTCAATCCTCAATCCTAAATCCTCAATCCTCAATCTTTGATCCTCAATCCCCAGTCCTCAATCCTCAATCCTCAATCTTGAACCCTCAATACTCAATCTTCAATCCTCAATCCTCAATCCTCAATCCTCAATCCTCAATCCTCAATCCTAAACCTTCAATCCTCAATACTCAATCTTCAATCCTCAATCCTCAATCCTCAATCCTCAATTCTCATTCTTCAATCCTCAACACGCAATGCTCAATCTTCAATCCTCAATCCTCAATCCTCAATTCTCAATCCTCAATCCTCAATCCTCAGACCTCAAACATCAATACTCAACCCTCAGTCCCCGTACTCAATCCACAACCCTCAATCCTCGACCCTCAAGCTTCAATCATCAATATTCAATCTTGAATCCTGAATCCTCAATCCTGAATCCTCTATCTTCAGCCCTTAGTCCTCAACAATCAGTTGTCAATCCTCAATCCCCAATAGAATATCCTCAATTCACAGATTTCAATACTCAATACACAATCAGCAATCTTGAAATCTCTATCCTCCAACATCAATTCTCATCACTCAACCCTGAACACTCAGTCCTGAATGTTCAATCCTCAATCCTCAATCCTCAATCCTCAATATTCAACACACAACCCTCAACAATCAATCCTCAATACTCAACCATCAATCCTCTATCCTCAGTTCTCAATCCACAATCCTCAATCCTCAGACCTCAAACATCAATACTCAACCCTGAGTCCTCGTCCACAATCCACAACCCTCAATCCTCAATCCTCAATCTTCAACCCTCAATCCTCAATCCACAATCCTCAATCCTCAATCATCAATCTTCAATCCTCAATCCTCAATTCTCTATCCTCAATCCTCAATTCTCTATCCTCAACCCTCAATCCACAATCGTCAATCCTCAATCCCCAATCCTCAATCTTCAATCCTCAATCATCAATCTTCAATCCTCAATCCTCATTCTTCAATCCTCAATACCCAATCCTCAATCTTCAATCCTCAATCCTCAATTCTCAATTCTCAATCCTCAATCCTCAGTCCTCAGACCTCAAACATCAATACTCAACCCTCAGTCCTCGTCCTCAATCCACAACACTCAATCCTCAATCCTCAGTCCTCAATCCTCAATCCTCAATCCTCAAACCTCAATCCTCAACCGTCAGTCCTCGTCCTCAGTCCTCAAACTTCAATCCTCAATCCTCAATCGTGAGTCATCAATACTCAATCTTCAATCCTCAATTCTCAATCCTCAATGCTCGATCCTCAATCCTCAATCATCAATACCCAATAGAATATCCTGAATTCTCAGGATTCAATACTCAAACCTCAATCCTCAACCTTCAGCCCTCATCCTCCATCCTCAATCCTCAATCCTCAACCCCAATATTCAATCCTCAATACTAAATCTTCAATCCTCAATCCTCAATCCTCAGTCTTCAATCATCAATATTCAATCTTCAATCCTCAATCCTCAATTCTCAATCTTCAATTCTCAATACTGAATCTTCAATCCTCAATCCTCAATCCTCAATCCTCAATCCTCAATCCTCAATCTTGGGTCCTCGGTCCCCAATCCTCAACCTTCGATCCTCAATCCTCAATCCTCAATCCTCAATCCTCAATCCTCAATCCTCAGTCCTCAGTCCTCAAACCTCAACCGTCAACCCTCAGTCATCAATCCTCAAACTTCAATACTCAATCGTCAATCCCCAGTCCTCAATCCTCAATCCTCAATCCTCGTTCCCCAAACATCAATTCTCAACCCTCAGTCCTCATCCTCAATTCGCAATTCTCAATTCTCAATGCTCAGTCCTCAATCATCAAACCTCAAACCCCAATCCTCAACCGTCAGTCCTCGTCCTCAATCCTCAACCCTCAATCCTCAATCCTCAATCCTCAATCTTCAATCCTCAATAACCAACATCCTATCCTAGATCCTCAATCCCCAATCCTCAGTCCTTAATCCTCAATCTTCAATCCTCAATCCCCAGTCCTCAATCTTCAATCCTCAATGCTCAATCCTCAATCCTCAATCCTCAATCCTCAGTCCACAGTCCTCAATCCTCAATCCTCAAACCTCAATTCTCAACCCTCAGTCCTCATCCTCAATTCGCAATTCTCAATTCTCAATGCTCAGTCCTCAATCATCAAACCTCAAACCCCAATCCTCAACCGTCAGTCCTCGTCCTCAATCCTCAACCCTCAATCCTCAGTCCTCAATCCTCAATCTTCAATCCTCAATAACCAACATCCAATCCTAGATCCTCAATCCACAATCCTCAATCCTTAATCCTCAATCTTCAATCCTCAATCCCCAGTCCTCAATCTTCAATCCTCAATGCTCAATCCTCAATCCTCAATCCTCAGTCCACAGTCCTCAATCCTCAATCCTCAAACCTCAATCCTCAACCGTCAGTCCTCATCCTCAGTCCTCAACCCTCAATCCTCAGTCCTCAATCTTCAATCATCAATACTCAATCTTCAATCCTCAATCCTCAATCCTCAATCCTCAATCCTCAATACTCAATCCTCAATATTCAACACACAACCCTCAACCATCAGTCCTCAATACTCAACCATCAATCCTCAATACTCAACCATCAATCCTCAATTCTCGATACTCAATAGAATATGCTGAATTCTCATGGTTCAATACTCAATCCACAATATTCAATAATCAAATCTCAATCCTCAAACATCAATCCTCAATACTCAATCTTCAATCCTCAGTCCTCAATCCTCAATCCTCAATCCTCAATCCTCAATCCTCAATCCTCAACCCTCAGTCCTCAATACTCAATCTTCAATTCTCAATCCTCAATCCTCAACCCTCAGACCTCATCCTCAATCCTCAATTCTGAATCCTCAATCCTCAATCTTCAATCCTCAATACTCAATCTTCAATCCTCAATCCTCAGTCCTCAATACTCAACCATCAATCCTCAATTCTCAATACCCAATAGAATATCCTGAATTCTCAGGATTCAATACTCAAACCTCAATCCTCAACCCTCAGCCCTCATCCTCCATCCTCAATCCTCAATCCTCAACCCCCAATATTCAATCCTCAATACTAAATCTTCAATCCTCAATCCTCAATCCTCAATCCTCAGTCCTCAATCCTCAATCCTCAGTCATCAATACTCAATCTTCAATACTCAATCCTCAATCCTCAATCCTCAATCCTCAATCCTCAACCCTCAATCATCATTCCACAAACCTCAATCCTCAACCCTCAGTCCTCATCCTCAATTCTGAGTTCTCAATCCTCAATGCTCAATCCTCAATCTTCAATCCTCAATAATCGATCTCCAATCCTAGATACTCAATCCCCAATCTTCAATCCTTAATCCTCAATCTTCAATCCTCATTCCCCAGTCCTCAATCTTCAATCCTCAATCCTCAATCCACAATTCTCATTCCTCAATCCTCAATCCTCAGAACTCAAACATCAATATTCAACCCTCAGTCCTCGTCCTCAAACCACAACCCTCAATCCTCAATCCTCAGTCTTCAATCATCAATATTCAATCTTCAATCCTCATTCCTCAATCCTCAATCCTCAATCCTCAATCTTCAATTCTCATTCTTCAATCCTCAACACCCAATGCTCAATCTTCAATCCTCAATCCTCAATCCTCAATTCTCAATCCTCAATCCTCAATCCTCAGACCTCAAACATCAATACTCAACCCTCAGTCCTCGTACTCAATCCACAACCCTCAATCCTCGATCCTCAAGCTTCAATCATCAATATTCAATCTTGAACCCTGAGTCCTCAATCCTGAATCCTCAATCTTCAGCCCTTAGTCCTCAACAATCAGTTGTCAATCCTCAATCCCCAATAGAATATCCTCAATTCACAGATTTCAATACTCAATACTCGATCTGCAATCTTCAAATCTCTATCCTCAAACATCAATTCTCATCACTCAACCCTGAACACTCAGTCCTGAATGTTCAATCCTCAATCCTCAATTCTCAATCTTCAATTCTCAATCCTCAATCCTCAAACCTCAATCCTCAACCGTCAGTCCTCATCCTCAATCCTCAACCCTCGATCCTCAATCCTCAATCTTCAATCATCAATACTCAATCTTCAATCCTCAATCCTCAATCCTCAATCCTCAATCCTCAATCCTCAATATTCAACACACAACCCTCAACCATCAATCCTCAATACTCAACCATCAATCCTCAATTCTCAATACTCAATAAGGTATCCTGAATTCTCATGGTTCAATACTCAATCCACAATATTCAATAATCAAATCTCAATCCTCAAACATCAATTCTCAACACTCAATCCTCAACACTCAGTCCTCTCTCTTCACTCCTCCATCCTCCATCCTCAATCCTCAATTCTCAAGCGTCAATCCTCGATCCTCAATCCACAACCCTCAATCCTCGGTCCTCAAACCTCAATCCCGAATCCTCAATCCTGAATCCTCAATCTTCAGCCCTCAGTCCTCAACAATCAATCGTCAATCCTCAATCGTCAGACCTCAAACATCAATAATCAATCCTCAGTCCTCGTCCTCAATCCACAATCCTCAATCCTCAATCCTCAATCTTCAATCATCAATATTCAATCTTCAATCCTCAATACTCAATCCTCAATCCTCAATCCTCAATCCTCAACCTTCAATCCTCAATCCTCAATCCTCAATACTCAATACTCAATCCTCAATCTTCAATCCTCAATACTCAATCTTCAATCCTCAATCCTCAATCCTGAATCCTCAATCCTCAATCCTCAATCCTCAATCCTCAATCTTCAGTCCTCAATACTCAATTTTCAATTCTCAATCCTCAATCCTCAACCCTCAGACCTCATCGTCAATCCTCAATTCTCAATCCTCAATCCTCAATCTTCAATCCTCAATACACAACCTTCAATCCTCAATCCTCAGTCCTCAATACTCAACCATCAATCCTCAATTCTCAATACCCAATAGAATATCCTGAATTCTCAGGATTCAATACTCAAACCTCAATCCTCAACCCTCAGCCCTCATCCTCCATCCTCAATCCTCAATCCTCAACCCCCAATATTCAATCCTCAATACTAAATCTTCAATCCTCAATACTCAATCCTCAGTCTTCAATCATCAATATTCAATCTTCAATCCTCAATCCTCAATCCTCAATCCTAAATCCTCAATCCTCAATCTTTGATCCTCAATCCCCAGTCCTCAATCCTCAATCCTCAATCTTGAACCCTCAATACTCAATCTTCAATCCTCAATCCTCAATCCTCAATCCTCAATCCTAAACCTTCAATCCTCAATACTCAATCTTCAATCCTCAATCCTCAATCCTCAATCCTCAATTCTCATTCTTCAATCCTCAACACGCAATGCTCAATCTTCAATCCTCAATCCTCAATCCTCAATTCTCAATCCTCAATCCTCAATCCTCAGACCTCAAACATCAATACTCAACCCTCAGTCCCCGTACTCAATCCACAACCCTCAATCCTCGACCCTCAAGCTTCAATCATCAATATTCAATCTTGAATCCTGAATCCTCAATCCTGAATCCTCTATCTTCAGCCCTTAGTCCTCAACAATCAGTTGTCAATCCTCAATCCCCAATAGAATATCCTCAATTCACAGATTTCAATACTCAATACACAATCAGCAATCTTGAAATCTCTATCCTCCAACATCAATTCTCATCACTCAACCCTGAACACTCAGTCCTGAATGTTCAATCCTCAATCCTCAATTCTCAATCTTCAATTCTCAATACTGAATCTTCAATCCTCAATCCTCAATCCACAATCCTCAATCCTCAATCCTCAATCTTCAGTCCTCAGTCCCCAATCCTCAACCTTCGATCCTCAATCCTCAATCCTCAATCCTCAATCCTCAATCCTCAATCCTCAGTCCTCAGTCCTCAAACCTCAACCGTCAACCCTCAGTCATCAATCCTCAAACTTCAATACTCAATCGTCAATCCCAAGTCCTCAATCCTCAATCCTCTATCCTCGTTCCCCAAACGTCAATTCTGAACCCTCAGTCCTCATCCTCAATTCGCAATTCTCAATTCTCAATGCTCAGTCCTCAATCATCAAACCTCAAACCCCAATCCTCAACCGTCAGTCCTCGTCCTCAATCCTCAACCCTCAATCCTCAATCCTCAATCCTCAATCTTCAATCCTCAATAACCAACATCCTATCCTAGATCCTCAATCCCCAATCCTCAATCCTTAATCCTCAATCTTCAATCCTCAATCCCCAGTCCTCAATCTTCTATCCTCAATGCTCAATCCTCAATCCACAACCCTCAGTCCTCATCCTCAATTCTGAGTTCTCAATCCTCAATCCTCAATCCTCAATCTTCAATCCTCAATAATCAATCTCCAATCCTAGATACTCAATCCCCATTCTTCAATCCTTAATCCTCAATATTCAATCCTCATTCCCCAGTCCTCAGTCTTCAATCCTCAATGCTCAATCCTCTATCCTCAATCCTCAGTCCTCAATCCTCAATCCTCAATCCTCCAACCTCAATCCTCAACCGTTAGTCCTCGTCCTCAATCCTCAAACCTCAGTCCTCAATCCTCAATCTTGAATCATCAATACGCAATCTTCAATCCTCAATCCTCAATCCTCAATCCTCAATATTCAACACACAACCCTCAACAATCAATCCTCAATACTCAACCATCAATCCTCTATCCTCAGTTCTCAATCCACAATCCTCAATCCTCAGACCTCAAACATCAATACTCAACCCTGAGTCCTCGTCCACAATCCACAACCCTCAATCCTCAATCCTCAATCTTCAACCCTCAATCCTCAATCCACAATCCTCAATCCTCAATCATCAATCTTCAATCCTCAATCCTCAATTCTCTATCCTCAATCCTCAATTCTCTATCCTCAACCCTCAATCCACAATCGTCAATCCTCAATCCCCAATCCTCAATCTTCAATCCTCAATCATCAATCTTCAATCCTCAATCCTCATTCTTCAATCCTCAATACCCAATCCTCAATCTTCAATCCTCAATCCTCAATTCTCAATTCTCAATCCTCAATCCTCAGTCCTCAGACCTAAAACATCAATACTCAACCCTCAGTCCTCGTCCTCAATCCACAACACTCAATCCTCAATCCTCAGTCCTCAATCCTCAATCCTCAATCCTCAAACCTCAATCCTCAACCGTCAGTCCTCGTCCTCAGTCCTCAAACTTCAATCCTCAATCCTCAATCGTGAGTCATCAATACTCAATCTTCAATCCTCAATTCTCAATCCTCAATGCTCGATCCTCAATCCTCAATCCTCAGTCCTCAGTCCACAGTCCTCAATCCTCAATCCTCAAACCTCAATCCTCAACCGTCAGTCCTCATCCTCAATCCTCAACCCTCGATCCTCAATCCTCAATCTTCAATCCTCAATACACAACCTTCAATCCTCAATCCTCAGTCCTCAATACTCAACCATCAATCCTCAATTCTCAATACCCAATAGAATATCCTGAATTCTCAGGATTCAATACTCAAACCTCAATCCTCAACCTTCAGCCCTCATCCTCCATCCTCAATCCTCAATCCTCAACCCCAATATTCAATCCTCAATACTAAATCTTCAATCCTCAATCCTCAATCCTCAGTCTTCAATCATCAATATTCAATCTTCAATCCTCAATCCTCAATTCTCAATCTTCAATTCTCAATACTGAATCTTCAATCCTCAATCCTCAATCCTCAATCCTCAATCCTCAATCCTCAATCTTGAGTCCTCGGTCCCCAATCCTCAACCTTCGATCCTCAATCCTCAATCCTCAATCCTCAATCCTCAATCCTCAATCCTCAGTCCTCAGTCCTCAAACCTCAACCGTCAACCCTCAGTCATCAATCCTCAAACTTCAATACTCAATCGTCAATCCCCAGTCCTCAATCCTCAATCCTCAATCCTCGTTCCCCAAACATCAATTCTCAACCCTCAGTCCTCATCCTCAATTCGCAATTCTCAATTCTCAATGCTCAGTCCTCAATCATCAAACCTCAAACCCCAATCCTCAACCGTCAGTCCTCGTCCTCAATCCTCAACCCTCAATCCTCAATCCTCAATCCTCAATCTTCAATCCTCAATAACCAACATCCTATCCTAGATCCTCAATCCCCAATCCTCAGTCCTTAATCCTCAATCTTCAATCCTCAATCCCCAGTCCTCAATCTTCAATCCTCAATGCTCAATCCTCAATCCTCAATCCTCAGTCCACAGTCGTCAATCCTCAATCCTCAATATTCAACACACAACCCTCAACCATCAGTCCTCAATACTCAACCATCAATCCTCAATACTCAACCATCAATCCTCAATTCTCGATACTCAATAGAATATCCTGAATTCTCATGGTTCAATACTCAATCCACAATATTCAATAATCAAATCTCAATCCTCAAACATCAATCCTCAATACTCAAACTTCAATCCTCAGTCCTCAATCCTCAATCCTCAATCCTCAATCCTCAATCCTCAATCCTCAACCCTCAGTCCTCAATACTCAATCTTCAATTCTCAATCCTCAATCCTCAACCCTCAGACCTCATCCTCAATCCTCAATTCTCAATCCTCAATCCTCAATCTTCAATCCTCAATACTCAATCTTCAATCCTCAATCCTCAGTCCTCAATACTCAATCATCAATCCTCAATTCTCAATACCCAATAGAATATCCTGAATTCTCAGGATTCAATACTCAAACCTCAATCCTCAACCCTCAGCCCTCATCCTCCATCCTCAATCCTCAATCCTCAACCCCCAATATTCAATCCTCAATACTAAATCTTCAATCCTCAATCCTCAATCCTCAATCCTCAGTCCTCAATCCTCAATCCTCAGTCATCAATACTCAATCTTCAATACTCAATCCTCAATCTTCAATCCTCAATCCTCAATCCTCAACCCTCAATCATCATTCCACAAACCTCAATCCTCAACCCTCAGTCCTCATCCTCAATTCTGAGTTCTCAATCCTCAATGCTCAATCCTCAATCTTCAATCCTCAATAATCGATCTCCAATCCTAGATACTCAATCCCCAATCTTCAATCCTTAATCCTCAATCTTCAATCCTCATTCCCCAGTCCTCAATCTTCAATCCTCAATCCTCAATCCACAATTCTCATTCCTCAATCCTCAATCCTCAGAACTCAAACATCAATATTCAACCCTCAGTCCTCGTCCTCAAACCACAACCCTCAATCCTCAATCCTCAGTCTTCAATCATCAATATTCAATCTTCAATCCTCATTCCTCAATCCTCAATCCTCAATCCTCAATCTTCAATCTTTGATCCTCAATCCCCAGTCCTCAATCCTCAATCCTCAATCTTCAACCCTCAATACTCAATCGTCAATCCTCAATCCTCAATCCTCAATCCTCAATCCTCAATCCTCAATCCTCAGACCTCAAACATCAATACTAAACCCTCAGGCCTCGTACTCAATCCACAACCCTCAATCCTCGATCCTCAAGCTTCAATCATCAATATTCAATCTTGAATCCTGAATCCTCAATCCTGAATCCTCTATCTTCAGCCCTTAGTCCTCAACAATCAGTTGTCAATCCTCAATCCCCAATAGAATATCCTCAATTCACAGATTTCAATACTCAATACTCAATCAGCAATCTTCAAACCTCTATCCTCAAACATCAATTCTCATCACTCAACCCTGAACACTCAGTCCTGAATGTTCAATCCTCAATCCTCAATTCTCAATCTTCAATTCGCAATACTGAATCTTCAATCCTCAATCCTCAATCCTCAATCCTCAATCCTCAATCCTCAATCCTAAATCTTCAATCCTCAATCCTCAATCTTCAATCCTCAATTCTCAATCCTCAATCCTCAATTCTCATTCTTCAATCCTCAACACCCAATGCTCAATCTTCAATCCTCAATCCTCAATCCTCAATTCTCAATTCTCAATCCTCAATCCTCAGACCTCAAACATCAATACTCAACCCTCAGTCCTCGTACTCAATCCACAACCCTCAATCCTCGATCCTCAAGCTTCAATCATCAATATTCAATCTTGAATCCTGAGTCCTCAATCCTGAATCCTCAATCTTCAGCCCTTAGTCCTCAACAATCAGTTGTCAATCCTCAATCCCCAATAGAATATCCTCAATTCACAGATTTCAATACTCAATACTCGATCTGCAATCTTCAAATCTCTATCCTCAAACATCAATTCTCATCACTCAACCCTGAACACTCAGTCCTGAATGTTCAATCCTCAATCCTCAATTCTCAATCTTCAATTCTCAATACTGAATCTTCAATCCTCAATCCTCAATCCTCAATCCTCAATCCTCAATCCTCAATCTTCAGTCCTAAGTCCCCAATCCTCAACCTTCGATCCTCAATCCTCAATCCTCAATCCTCAATCCTCAATCCTCAATCCTCAATCCTCAGCCCTCAGCCCTCAAACCTCAACCGTCAACCCTCAGTCATCAATCCTCAAACTTCAATACTCAATCGTCAATCCCCAGTCCTCAATCCTCAATCCTCAATCCTCGTTCCCCAAACATCAATTCTCAACCCTCAGTCCTCATCCTCAATTCGCAATTCTCAATTCTCAATGCTCAGTCCTCAATCATCAAACCTCAAACCCCAACCCTCAACCGTCAGTCCTCGTCCTCAATCCTCAACCCTCAATCCTCAATCCTCAATCTTCAATCATCAATATTCAATCTTCAATCCTCAATACTCAATCCTCAATCCTCAATCCTCAATCCTCAACCTTCAATCCTCAATCCTCAATCCTCAATACTCAACCGTTAGTCCTCGTCCTCAATCCTCAAACCTCAGTCCTCAATCCTCAATCTTGAATCATCAATACGCAATCTTCAATCCTCAATCCTCAATCCTCAATATTCAACACACAACCCTCAACAATCAATCCTCAATACTCAACCATCAATCCTCTATCCTCAGTTCTCAATCCACAATCCTCAATCCTCAAACCTCAATCCTCGTTCCCCAAACATCAATTCTCAACCCTCAGTCCTCATCCTCAATTCGCAATTCTCAATTCTCAATGCTCAGTCCTCAATCATCAAACCTCAAACCCCAATCCTCAACCGTCAGTCCTCGTCCTCAATCCTCAACCCTCAATCCTCAATCCTCAATCCTCAATCTTCAATCCTCAATAACCAACATCCAATCCTAGATCCTCAATCCCCGATCCTCAATCCTTAATCCTCAATCTTCAATCCTCAATCCCCAGTCCTCAATCTTCAATCCTCAATGCTCAATCCTCAATCCTCAATCCTCAGTCCACAGTCCTCAATCCTCAATCCTCAAACCTCAATTCTCAACCCTCAGTCCTCATCCTCAATTCGCAATTCTCAATTCTCAATGCTCAGTCCTCAATCATCAAACCTCAAACCTCAATCCTCAACCGTCAGTCCTCGTCCTCAATCCTCAACCCTCAATCCTCAATCCTCAATCCTCAATCTTCAATCCTCAATAACCAACATCCAATCCTAGATCCTCAATCCACAATCCTCAATCCTTAATCCTCAATCTTCAATCCTCAATCCCCAGTCCTCAATCTTCAATCCTCAATGCTCAATCCTCAATCCTCAATCCTCAGTCCACAGTCCTCAATCCTCAATCCTCAAACCTCAATCCTCAACCGTCAGTCCTCATCCTCAATCCTCAACCCTCAATCCTCAATCCTCAATCTTCAATCATCAATACTCAATCTTCAATCCTCAATCCTCAATCCTCAATCCTCAATCCCCAATACTCAATCCTCAATATTCAACACACAACCCTCAACCATCAGTCCTCAATACTCAACCATCAATCCTCAATACTCAACCATCAATCCTCAATTCTCAATACTCAATAGAATATCCTGAATTCTCATGGTTCAATACTCAATCCACAATATTCAATAATCAAATCTCAATCCTCAAACATCAATCCTCAATACTCAATCTTCAATCGTCAGTCCTCAATCCTCAATCCTCAATCCTCAATCCTCAATCCTCAATCCTCAACCTTCAGTCCTCAATACTCAATCTTCAATTCTCAATCCTCAATCCTCAACCCTCAGACCTCATCCTCAATCCTCAATTCTCAATCCTCAATCCTCAATCTTCAATCCTCAATACTCAATCTTCAATCCTCAATCCTCAGTCCTCAATACTCAACCATCAATCCTCAATTCTCAATACCCAATAGAATATCCTGAATTCTCAGGATTCAATACTCAAACCTCAATCCTCAACCCTCAGCCCTCATCCTCCATCCTCAATCCTCAATCCTCAACCCCCAATATTCAATCCTCAATACTAAATCTTCAATCCTCAATCCTCAATCCTCGATCCTCAGTCCTCAATCCTCAATCCTCAGTCATCAATACTCAATCTTCAATACTCAATCCTCAATCCTCAATCCTCAATCCTCAATCCTCAACCCTCAATCATCATTCCACAAACCTCAATCCTCAACCCTCAGTCCTCATCCTCAATTCTGAGTTCTCAATCCTCAATGCTCAATCCTCAATCTTCAATCCTCAATAATCGATATCCAATCCTAGATACTCAATCCCCAATCTTCAATCCTTAATCCTCAATCTTCAATCCTCATTCCACAGTCCTCAATCTTCAATCCTCAACCCTCAATCCACAATTCTCATTCCTCAATCCTCAATCCTCAGAACTCAAACATCAATATTCAACCCTCAGTCCTCGTCCTCAAACCACAACCCTCAATCCTCAATCCTCAGTCTTCAATCATCAATATTCAATCTTCAATCCTCAATCCTCAATCCTCAATCCTCAATCCTCAATCTTCAATCTTTGATCCTCAATCCCCAGTCCTCAATCCTCAATCCTCAATCTTCAACCCTCAATACTCAATCTTCAATCCTCAGTCCTCAATCCTCAATCCTCAATCCTCAATCCTCAATCCTCAATCCTCAACCTTCAGTCCTCAATACTCAATCTTCAATTCTCAATCCTCAATCCTCAACCCTCAGACCTCATCCTCAATCCTCAATTCTCAATCCTCAATCCTCAACCTTCAATCCTCAATACTCAATCTTCAATCCTCAATCCTCAGTCCTCAATACTCAACCATCAATCCTCAATTCTCAATACCCAATAGAATATCCTGAATTCTCAGGATTCAATACTCAAACCTCAATCCTCAACCCTCAGCCCTCATCCTCCATCCTCAATCCTCAATCCTCAACCCCCAATATTCAATCCTCAATACTAAATCTTCAATCCTCAATCCTCAATCCTCGATCCTCAGTCCTCAATCCTCAATCCTCAGTCATCAATACTCAATCTTCAATACTCAATCCTCAATCCTCAATCCTCAATCCTCAATCCTCAACCCTCAATCATCATTCCACAAACCTCAATCCCCAACCCTCAGTCCTCATCCTCAATTCTGAGTTCTCAATCCTCAATGCTCAATCCTCAATCTTCAATCCTCAATAATCGATATCCAATCCTAGATACTCAATCCCCAATCTTCAATCCTTAATCCTCAATCTTCAATCCTCATTCCACAGTCCTCAATCTTCAATCCTCAACCCTCAATCCACAATTCTCATTCCTCAATCCTCAATCCTCAGAACTCAAACATCAATATTCAACCCTCAGTCCTCGTCCTCAAACCACAACCCTCAATCCTCAATCCTCAGTCTTCAATCATCAATATTCAATCTTCAATCCTCAATCCTCAATCCTCAATCCTCAATCCTCAATCTTCAATCTTTGATCCTCAATCCCCAGTCCTCAATCCTCAATCCTCAATCTTCAACCCTCAATACTCAATCTTCAATCCTCAATCCTCAATCCTCAATCCTCAATGCTCGATCCTCAATCCTCAATCATCAATACCCAATAGAATATCCTGAATTCTCAGGATTCAATACTCAAACCTCAATCCTCAACCTTCAGCCCTCATCCTCCATCCTCAATCCTCAATCCTCAACCCCAATATTCAATCCTCAATACTAAATCTTCAATCCTCAATCCTCAATCCTCAGTCTTCAATCATCAATATTCAATCTTCAATCCTCAATCCTCAATTCTCAATCTTCAATTCTCAATACTGAATCTTCAATCCTCAATCCTCAATCCTCAATCCTCAATCCTCAATCCTCAATCTTGGGTCCTCGGTCCCCAATCCTCAACCTTCGATCCTCAATCCTCAATCCTCAATCCTCAATCCTCAATCCTCAATCCTCAGTCCTCAGTCCTCAAACCTCAACCGTCAACCCTCAGTCATCAATCCTCAAACTTCAATACTCAATCGTCAATCCCCAGTCCTCAATCCTCAATCCTCAATCCTCGTTCCCCAAACATCAATTCTCAACCCTCAGTCCTCATCCTCAATTCGCAATTCTCAATTCTCAATGCTCAGTCCTCAATCATCAAACCTCAAACCCCAATCCTCAACCGTCAGTCCTCGTCCTCAATCCTCAACCCTCAATCCTCAATCCTCAATCCTCAATCTTCAATCCTCAATAACCAACATCCTATCCTAGATCCTCAATCCCCAATCCTCAGTCCTTAATCCTCAATCTTCAATCCTCAATCCCCAGTCCTCAATCTTCAATCCTCAATGCTCAATCCTCAATCCTCAATCCTCAATCCTCAGTCCACAGTCCTCAATCCTCAATCCTCAAACCTCAATTCTCAACCCTCAGTCCTCATCCTCAATTCGCAATTCTCAATTCTCAATGCTCAGTCCTCAATCATCAAACCTCAAACCCCAATCCTCAACCGTCAGTCCTCGTCCTCAATCCTCAACCCTCAATCCTCAGTCCTCAATCCTCAATCTTCAATCCTCAATAACCAACATCCAATCCTAGATCCTCAATCCACAATCCTCAATCCTTAATCCTCAATCTTCAATCCTCAATCCCCAGTCCTCAATCTTCAATCCTCAATGCTCAATCCTCAATCCTCAATCCTCAGTCCACAGTCCTCAATCCTCAATCCTCAAACCTCAATCCTCAACCGTCAGTCCTCATCCTCAGTCCTCAACCCTCAATCCTCAGTCCTCAATCTTCAATCATCAATACTCAATCTTCAATCCTCAATCCTCAATCCTCAATCCTCAATCCTCAATACTCAATCCTCAATATTCAACACACAACCCTCAACCATCAGTCCTCAATACTCAACCATCAATCCTCAATACTCAACCATCAATCCTCAATTCTCGATACTCAATAGAATATGCTGAATTCTCATGGTTCAATACTCAATCCACAATATTCAATAATCAAATCTCAATCCTCAAACATCAATCCTCAATACTCAATCTTCAATCCTCAGTCCTCAATCCTCAATCCTCAATCCTCAATCCTCAATCCTCAATCCTCAACCCTCAGTCCTCAATACTCAATCTTCAATTCTCAATCCTCAATCCTCAACCCTCAGACCTCATCCTCAATCCTCAATTCTGAATCCTCAATCCTCAATCTTCAATCCTCAATACTCAATCTTCAATCCTCAATCCTCAGTCCTCAATACTCAACCATCAATCCTCAATTCTCAATACCCAATAGAATATCCTGAATTCTCAGGATTCAATACTCAAACCTCAATCCTCAACCCTCAGCCCTCATCCTCCATCCTCAATCCTCAATCCTCAACCCCCAATATTCAATCCTCAATACTAAATCTTCAATCCTCAATCCTCAATCCTCAATCCTCAGTCCTCAATCCTCAATCCTCAGTCATCAATACTCAATCTTCAATACTCAATCCTCAATCCTCAATCCTCAATCCTCAATCCTCAACCCTCAATCATCATTCCACAAACCTCAATCCTCAACCCTCAGTCCTCATCCTCAATTCTGAGTTCTCAATCCTCAATGCTCAATCCTCAATCTTCAATCCTCAATAATCGATCTCCAATCCTAGATACTCAATCCCCAATCTTCAATCCTTAATCCTCAATCTTCAATCCTCATTCCCCAGTCCTCAATCTTCAATCCTCAATCCTCAATCCACAATTCTCATTCCTCAATCCTCAATCCTCAGAACTCAAACATCAATATTCAACCCTCAGTCCTCGTCCTCAAACCACAACCCTCAATCCTCAATCCTCAGTCTTCAATCATCAATATTCAATCTTCAATCCTCATTCCTCAATCCTCAATCCTCAATCCTCAATCTTCAATTCTCATTCTTCAATCCTCAACACCCAATGCTCAATCTTCAATCCTCAATCCTCAATCCTCAATTCTCAATCCTCAATCCTCAATCCTCAGACCTCAAACATCAATACTCAACCCTCAGTCCTCGTACTCAATCCACAACCCTCAATCCTCGATCCTCAAGCTTCAATCATCAATATTCAATCTTGAACCCTGAGTCCTCAATCCTGAATCCTCAATCTTCAGCCCTTAGTCCTCAACAATCAGTTGTCAATCCTCAATCCCCAATAGAATATCCTCAATTCACAGATTTCAATACTCAATACTCGATCTGCAATCTTCAAATCTCTATCCTCAAACATCAATTCTCATCACTCAACCCTGAACACTCAGTCCTGAATGTTCAATCCTCAATCCTCAATTCTCAATCTTCAATTCTCAATCCTCAATCCTCAAACCTCAATCCTCAACCGTCAGTCCTCATCCTCAATCCTCAACCCTCGATCCTCAATCCTCAATCTTCAATCATCAATACTCAATCTTCAATCCTCAATCCTCAATCCTCAATCCTCAATCCTCAATCCTCAATATTCAACACACAACCCTCAACCATCAATCCTCAATACTCAACCATCAATCCTCAATTCTCAATACTCAATAAGGTATCCTGAATTCTCATGGTTCAATACTCAATCCACAATATTCAATAATCAAATCTCAATCCTCAAACATCAATTCTCAACACTCAATCCTCAACACTCAGTCCTCTCTCTTCACTCCTCCATCCTCCATCCTCAATCCTCAATTCTCAAGCGTCAATCCTCGATCCTCAATCCACAACCCTCAATCCTCGGTCCTCAAACCTCAATCCCGAATCCTCAATCCTGAATCCTCAATCTTCAGCCCTCAGTCCTCAACAATCAATCGTCAATCCTCAATCGTCAGACCTCAAACATCAATAATCAATCCTCAGTCCTCGTCCTCAATCCACAATCCTCAATCCTCAATCCTCAATCTTCAATCATCAATATTCAATCTTCAATCCTCAATACTCAATCCTCAATCCTCAATCCTCAATCCTCAACCTTCAATCCTCAATCCTCAATCCTCAATACTCAATACTCAATCCTCAATCTTCAATCCTCAATACTCAATCTTCAATCCTCAATCCTCAATCCTGAATCCTCAATCCTCAATCCTCAATCCTCAATCCTCAATCTTCAGTCCTCAATACTCAATTTTCAATTCTCAATCCTCAATCCTCAACCCTCAGACCTCATCGTCAATCCTCAATTCTCAATCCTCAATCCTCAATCTTCAATCCTCAATACACAACCTTCAATCCTCAATCCTCAGTCCTCAATACTCAACCATCAATCCTCAATTCTCAATACCCAATAGAATATCCTGAATTCTCAGGATTCAATACTCAAACCTCAATCCTCAACCCTCAGCCCTCATCCTCCATCCTCAATCCTCAATCCTCAACCCCCAATATTCAATCCTCAATACTAAATCTTCAATCCTCAATACTCAATCCTCAGTCTTCAATCATCAATATTCAATCTTCAATCCTCAATCCTCAATCCTCAATCCTAAATCCTCAATCCTCAATCTTTGATCCTCAATCCCCAGTCCTCAATCCTCAATCCTCAATCTTGAACCCTCAATACTCAATCTTCAATCCTCAATCCTCAATCCTCAATCCTCAATCCTAAACCTTCAATCCTCAATACTCAATCTTCAATCCTCAATCCTCAATCCTCAATCCTCAATTCTCATTCTTCAATCCTCAACACGCAATGCTCAATCTTCAATCCTCAATCCTCAATCCTCAATTCTCAATCCTCAATCCTCAATCCTCAGACCTCAAACATCAATACTCAACCCTCAGTCCCCGTACTCAATCCACAACCCTCAATCCTCGACCCTCAAGCTTCAATCATCAATATTCAATCTTGAATCCTGAATCCTCAATCCTGAATCCTCTATCTTCAGCCCTTAGTCCTCAACAATCAGTTGTCAATCCTCAATCCCCAATAGAATATCCTCAATTCACAGATTTCAATACTCAATACACAATCAGCAATCTTGAAATCTCTATCCTCCAACATCAATTCTCATCACTCAACCCTGAACACTCAGTCCTGAATGTTCAATCCTCAATCCTCAATTCTCAATCTTCAATTCTCAATACTGAATCTTCAATCCTCAATCCTCAATCCACAATCCTCAATCCTCAATCCTCAATCTTCAGTCCTCAGTCCCCAATCCTCAACCTTCGATCCTCAATCCTCAATCCTCAATCCTCAATCCTCAATCCTCAATCCTCAGTCCTCAGTCCTCAAACCTCAACCGTCAACCCTCAGTCATCAATCCTCAAACTTCAATACTCAATCGTCAATCCCAAGTCCTCAATCCTCAATCCTCTATCCTCGTTCCCCAAACGTCAATTCTGAACCCTCAGTCCTCATCCTCAATTCGCAATTCTCAATTCTCAATGCTCAGTCCTCAATCATCAAACCTCAAACCCCAATCCTCAACCGTCAGTCCTCGTCCTCAATCCTCAACCCTCAATCCTCAATCCTCAATCCTCAATCTTCAATCCTCAATAACCAACATCCTATCCTAGATCCTCAATCCCCAATCCTCAATCCTTAATCCTCAATCTTCAATCCTCAATCCCCAGTCCTCAATCTTCAATCCTCAATGCTCAATCCTCAATCCACAACCCTCAGTCCTCATCCTCAATTCTGAGTTCTCAATCCTCAATCCTCAATCCTCAATCTTCAATCCTCAATAATCAATCTCCAATCCTAGATACTCAATCCCCATTCTTCAATCCTTAATCCTCAATATTCAATCCTCATTCCCCAGTCCTCAGTCTTCAATCCTCAATGCTCAATCCTCTATCCTCAATCCTCAGTCCTCAATCCTCAATCCTCAATCCTCCAACCTCAATCCTCAACCGTTAGTCCTCGTCCTCAATCCTCAAACCTCAGTCCTCAATCCTCAATCTTGAATCATCAATACGCAATCTTCAATCCTCAATCCTCAATCCTCAATCCTCAATATTCAACACACAACCCTCAACAATCAATCCTCAATACTCAACCATCAATCCTCTATCCTCAGTTCTCAATCCACAATCCTCAATCCTCAGACCTCAAACATCAATACTCAACCCTGAGTCCTCGTCCACAATCCACAACCCTCAATCCTCAATCCTCAATCTTCAACCCTCAATCCTCAATCCACAATCCTCAATCCTCAATCATCAATCTTCAATCCTCAATCCTCAATTCTCTATCCTCAATCCTCAATTCTCTATCCTCAACCCTCAATCCACAATCGTCAATCCTCAATCCCCAATCCTCAATCTTCAATCCTCAATCATCAATCTTCAATCCTCAATCCTCATTCTTCAATCCTCAATACCCAATCCTCAATCTTCAATCCTCAATCCTCAATTCTCAATTCTCAATCCTCAATCCTCAGTCCTCAGACCTAAAACATCAATACTCAACCCTCAGTCCTCGTCCTCAATCCACAACACTCAATCCTCAATCCTCAGTCCTCAATCCTCAATCCTCAATCCTCAAACCTCAATCCTCAACCGTCAGTCCTCGTCCTCAGTCCTCAAACTTCAATCCTCAATCCTCAATCGTGAGTCATCAATACTCAATCTTCAATCCTCAATTCTCAATCCTCAATGCTCGATCCTCAATCCTCAATCCTCAGTCCTCAGTCCACAGTCCTCAATCCTCAATCCTCAAACCTCAATCCTCAACCGTCAGTCCTCATCCTCAATCCTCAACCCTCGATCCTCAATCCTCAATCTTCAATCCTCAATACACAACCTTCAATCCTCAATCCTCAGTCCTCAATACTCAACCATCAATCCTCAATTCTCAATACCCAATAGAATATCCTGAATTCTCAGGATTCAATACTCAAACCTCAATCCTCAACCTTCAGCCCTCATCCTCCATCCTCAATCCTCAATCCTCAACCCCAATATTCAATCCTCAATACTAAATCTTCAATCCTCAATCCTCAATCCTCAGTCTTCAATCATCAATATTCAATCTTCAATCCTCAATCCTCAATTCTCAATCTTCAATTCTCAATACTGAATCTTCAATCCTCAATCCTCAATCCTCAATCCTCAATCCTCAATCCTCAATCTTGAGTCCTCGGTCCCCAATCCTCAACCTTCGATCCTCAATCCTCAATCCTCAATCCTCAATCCTCAATCCTCAATCCTCAGTCCTCAGTCCTCAAACCTCAACCGTCAACCCTCAGTCATCAATCCTCAAACTTCAATACTCAATCGTCAATCCCCAGTCCTCAATCCTCAATCCTCAATCCTCGTTCCCCAAACATCAATTCTCAACCCTCAGTCCTCATCCTCAATTCGCAATTCTCAATTCTCAATGCTCAGTCCTCAATCATCAAACCTCAAACCCCAATCCTCAACCGTCAGTCCTCGTCCTCAATCCTCAACCCTCAATCCTCAATCCTCAATCCTCAATCTTCAATCCTCAATAACCAACATCCTATCCTAGATCCTCAATCCCCAATCCTCAGTCCTTAATCCTCAATCTTCAATCCTCAATCCCCAGTCCTCAATCTTCAATCCTCAATGCTCAATCCTCAATCCTCAATCCTCAGTCCACAGTCGTCAATCCTCAATCCTCAATATTCAACACACAACCCTCAACCATCAGTCCTCAATACTCAACCATCAATCCTCAATACTCAACCATCAATCCTCAATTCTCGATACTCAATAGAATATCCTGAATTCTCATGGTTCAATACTCAATCCACAATATTCAATAATCAAATCTCAATCCTCAAACATCAATCCTCAATACTCAAACTTCAATCCTCAGTCCTCAATCCTCAATCCTCAATCCTCAATCCTCAATCCTCAATCCTCAACCCTCAGTCCTCAATACTCAATCTTCAATTCTCAATCCTCAATCCTCAACCCTCAGACCTCATCCTCAATCCTCAATTCTCAATCCTCAATCCTCAATCTTCAATCCTCAATACTCAATCTTCAATCCTCAATCCTCAGTCCTCAATACTCAATCATCAATCCTCAATTCTCAATACCCAATAGAATATCCTGAATTCTCAGGATTCAATACTCAAACCTCAATCCTCAACCCTCAGCCCTCATCCTCCATCCTCAATCCTCAATCCTCAACCCCCAATATTCAATCCTCAATACTAAATCTTCAATCCTCAATCCTCAATCCTCAATCCTCAGTCCTCAATCCTCAATCCTCAGTCATCAATACTCAATCTTCAATACTCAATCCTCAATCTTCAATCCTCAATCCTCAATCCTCAACCCTCAATCATCATTCCACAAACCTCAATCCTCAACCCTCAGTCCTCATCCTCAATTCTGAGTTCTCAATCCTCAATGCTCAATCCTCAATCTTCAATCCTCAATAATCGATCTCCAATCCTAGATACTCAATCCCCAATCTTCAATCCTTAATCCTCAATCTTCAATCCTCATTCCCCAGTCCTCAATCTTCAATCCTCAATCCTCAATCCACAATTCTCATTCCTCAATCCTCAATCCTCAGAACTCAAACATCAATATTCAACCCTCAGTCCTCGTCCTCAAACCACAACCCTCAATCCTCAATCCTCAGTCTTCAATCATCAATATTCAATCTTCAATCCTCATTCCTCAATCCTCAATCCTCAATCCTCAATCTTCAATCTTTGATCCTCAATCCCCAGTCCTCAATCCTCAATCCTCAATCTTCAACCCTCAATACTCAATCGTCAATCCTCAATCCTCAATCCTCAATCCTCAATCCTCAATCCTCAATCCTCAGACCTCAAACATCAATACTAAACCCTCAGGCCTCGTACTCAATCCACAACCCTCAATCCTCGATCCTCAAGCTTCAATCATCAATATTCAATCTTGAATCCTGAATCCTCAATCCTGAATCCTCTATCTTCAGCCCTTAGTCCTCAACAATCAGTTGTCAATCCTCAATCCCCAATAGAATATCCTCAATTCACAGATTTCAATACTCAATACTCAATCAGCAATCTTCAAACCTCTATCCTCAAACATCAATTCTCATCACTCAACCCTGAACACTCAGTCCTGAATGTTCAATCCTCAATCCTCAATTCTCAATCTTCAATTCGCAATACTGAATCTTCAATCCTCAATCCTCAATCCTCAATCCTCAATCCTCAATCCTCAATCCTAAATCTTCAATCCTCAATCCTCAATCTTCAATCCTCAATTCTCAATCCTCAATCCTCAATTCTCATTCTTCAATCCTCAACACCCAATGCTCAATCTTCAATCCTCAATCCTCAATCCTCAATTCTCAATTCTCAATCCTCAATCCTCAGACCTCAAACATCAATACTCAACCCTCAGTCCTCGTACTCAATCCACAACCCTCAATCCTCGATCCTCAAGCTTCAATCATCAATATTCAATCTTGAATCCTGAGTCCTCAATCCTGAATCCTCAATCTTCAGCCCTTAGTCCTCAACAATCAGTTGTCAATCCTCAATCCCCAATAGAATATCCTCAATTCACAGATTTCAATACTCAATACTCGATCTGCAATCTTCAAATCTCTATCCTCAAACATCAATTCTCATCACTCAACCCTGAACACTCAGTCCTGAATGTTCAATCCTCAATCCTCAATTCTCAATCTTCAATTCTCAATACTGAATCTTCAATCCTCAATCCTCAATCCTCAATCCTCAATCCTCAATCCTCAATCTTCAGTCCTAAGTCCCCAATCCTCAACCTTCGATCCTCAATCCTCAATCCTCAATCCTCAATCCTCAATCCTCAATCCTCAATCCTCAGCCCTCAGCCCTCAAACCTCAACCGTCAACCCTCAGTCATCAATCCTCAAACTTCAATACTCAATCGTCAATCCCCAGTCCTCAATCCTCAATCCTCAATCCTCGTTCCCCAAACATCAATTCTCAACCCTCAGTCCTCATCCTCAATTCGCAATTCTCAATTCTCAATGCTCAGTCCTCAATCATCAAACCTCAAACCCCAACCCTCAACCGTCAGTCCTCGTCCTCAATCCTCAACCCTCAATCCTCAATCCTCAATCTTCAATCATCAATATTCAATCTTCAATCCTCAATACTCAATCCTCAATCCTCAATCCTCAATCCTCAACCTTCAATCCTCAATCCTCAATCCTCAATACTCAACCGTTAGTCCTCGTCCTCAATCCTCAAACCTCAGTCCTCAATCCTCAATCTTGAGTCATCAATACGCAATCTTCAATCCTCAATCCTCAATCCTCAATATTCAACACACAACCCTCAACAATCAATCCTCAATACTCAACCATCAATCCTCTATCCTCAGTTCTCAATCCACAATCCTCAATCCTCAAACCTCAATCCTCGTTCCCCAAACATCAATTCTCAACCCTCAGTCCTCATCCTCAATTCGCAATTCTCAATTCTCAATGCTCAGTCCTCAATCATCAAACCTCAAACCCCAATCCTCAACCGTCAGTCCTCGTCCTCAATCCTCAACCCTCAATCCTCAATCCTCAATCCTCAATCTTCAATCCTCAATAACCAACATCCAATCCTAGATCCTCAATCCCCGATCCTCAATCCTTAATCCTCAATCTTCAATCCTCAATCCCCAGTCCTCAATCTTCAATCCTCAATGCTCAATCCTCAATCCTCAATCCTCAGTCCACAGTCCTCAATCCTCAATCCTCAAACCTCAATTCTCAACCCTCAGTCCTCATCCTCAATTCGCAATTCTCAATTCTCAATGCTCAGTCCTCAATCATCAAACCTCAAACCTCAATCCTCAACCGTCAGTCCTCGTCCTCAATCCTCAACCCTCAATCCTCAATCCTCAATCCTCAATCTTCAATCCTCAATAACCAACATCCAATCCTAGATCCTCAATCCACAATCCTCAATCCTTAATCCTCAATCTTCAATCCTCAATCCCCAGTCCTCAATCTTCAATCCTCAATGCTCAATCCTCAATCCTCAATCCTCAGTCCACAGTCCTCAATCCTCAATCCTCAAACCTCAATCCTCAACCGTCAGTCCTCATCCTCAATCCTCAACCCTCAATCCTCAATCCTCAATCTTCAATCATCAATACTCAATCTTCAATCCTCAATCCTCAATCCTCAATCCTCAATCCCCAATACTCAATCCTCAATATTCAACACACAACCCTCAACCATCAGTCCTCAATACTCAACCATCAATCCTCAATACTCAACCATCAATCCTCAATTCTCAATACTCAATAGAATATCCTGAATTCTCATGGTTCAATACTCAATCCACAATATTCAATAATCAAATCTCAATCCTCAAACATCAATCCTCAATACTCAATCTTCAATCGTCAGTCCTCAATCCTCAATCCTCAATCCTCAATCCTCAATCCTCAATCCTCAACCTTCAGTCCTCAATACTCAATCTTCAATTCTCAATCCTCAATCCTCAACCCTCAGACCTCATCCTCAATCCTCAATTCTCAATCCTCAATCCTCAATCTTCAATCCTCAATACTCAATCTTCAATCCTCAATCCTCAGTCCTCAATACTCAACCATCAATCCTCAATTCTCAATACCCAATAGAATATCCTGAATTCTCAGGATTCAATACTCAAACCTCAATCCTCAACCCTCAGCCCTCATCCTCCATCCTCAATCCTCAATCCTCAACCCCCAATATTCAATCCTCAATACTAAATCTTCAATCCTCAATCCTCAATCCTCGATCCTCAGTCCTCAATCCTCAATCCTCAGTCATCAATACTCAATCTTCAATACTCAATCCTCAATCCTCAATCCTCAATCCTCAATCCTCAACCCTCAATCATCATTCCACAAACCTCAATCCTCAACCCTCAGTCCTCATCCTCAATTCTGAGTTCTCAATCCTCAATGCTCAATCCTCAATCTTCAATCCTCAATAATCGATATCCAATCCTAGATACTCAATCCCCAATCTTCAATCCTTAATCCTCAATCTTCAATCCTCATTCCACAGTCCTCAATCTTCAATCCTCAACCCTCAATCCACAATTCTCATTCCTCAATCCTCAATCCTCAGAACTCAAACATCAATATTCAACCCTCAGTCCTCGTCCTCAAACCACAACCCTCAATCCTCAATCCTCAGTCTTCAATCATCAATATTCAATCTTCAATCCTCAATCCTCAATCCTCAATCCTCAATCCTCAATCTTCAATCTTTGATCCTCAATCCCCAGTCCTCAATCCTCAATCCTCAATCTTCAACCCTCAATACTCAATCTTCAATCCTCAGTCCTCAATCCTCAATCCTCAATCCTCAATCCTCAATCCTCAATCCTCAACCTTCAGTCCTCAATACTCAATCTTCAATTCTCAATCCTCAATCCTCAACCCTCAGACCTCATCCTCAATCCTCAATTCTCAATCCTCAATCCTCAACCTTCAATCCTCAATACTCAATCTTCAATCCTCAATCCTCAGTCCTCAATACTCAACCATCAATCCTCAATTCTCAATACCCAATAGAATATCCTGAATTCTCAGGATTCAATACTCAAACCTCAATCCTCAACCCTCAGCCCTCATCCTCCATCCTCAATCCTCAATCCTCAACCCCCAATATTCAATCCTCAATACTAAATCTTCAATCCTCAATCCTCAATCCTCGATCCTCAGTCCTCAATCCTCAATCCTCAGTCATCAATACTCAATCTTCAATACTCAATCCTCAATCCTCAATCCTCAATCCTCAATCCTCAACCCTCAATCATCATTCCACAAACCTCAATCCCCAACCCTCAGTCCTCATCCTCAATTCTGAGTTCTCAATCCTCAATGCTCAATCCTCAATCTTCAATCCTCAATAATCGATATCCAATCCTAGATACTCAATCCCCAATCTTCAATCCTTAATCCTCAATCTTCAATCCTCATTCCACAGTCCTCAATCTTCAATCCTCAACCCTCAATCCACAATTCTCATTCCTCAATCCTCAATCCTCAGAACTCAAACATCAATATTCAACCCTCAGTCCTCGTCCTCAAACCACAACCCTCAATCCTCAATCCTCAGTCTTCAATCATCAATATTCAATCTTCAATCCTCAATCCTCAATCCTCAATCCTCAATCCTCAATCTTCAATCTTTGATCCTCAATCCCCAGTCCTCAATCCTCAATCCTCAATCTTCAACCCTCAATACTCAATCTTCAATCCTCAATCCTCAATCCTCAATCCTCAATCCTCAATCCACAATCCTAAATCTTCAATCCTCAATCCTCAATCTTCAATCCTCAATCCTCAATCCTCAATCCTCAATTCTCATTCTTCAATCCTCAACACCCAATGCTCAATCTTCAATCCTCAATCCTCAATCCTCAATTCTCAATCCTCAATCCTCAATCCTCAGACCTCAAACATCAATACTCAACCCTCAGTCCTCGTACTCAATCCACAACCCTCAATCCTCGATCCTCAAGCTTCAATCATCAATATTCAATCTTGTATCCTGAGTCCTCAATCCTGAATCCTCAATCTTCAGCCCTTAGTCCTCAACAATCAGTTGTCAATCCTCAATCCCCAATAGAATATCCTCAATTCACAGATTTCAATACTCAATACTCGATCTGCAATCTTCAAATCTCTATCCTCAAACATCAATTCTAATCACTCAACCCTGAACACTCAGTCCTGAATGTTCAATCCTCAATCCTCAATTCTCAATCTTCAATTCTCAATACTGAATCTTCTATCCTCAATCCTCAATCCTCAATCCTCAATCCTCAATCCTCAATCTTCAGTCCTAAGTCCCCAATCCTCAACCTTCGATCCTCAATCCTCAATCCTCAATCCTCAATCCTCAATCCTCAATCCTCAATCCTCAGCCCTCAGCCCTCAAACCTCAACCGTCAACCCTCAGTCATCAATCCTCAAACTTCAATACTCAATCGTCAATCCCCAGTCCTCAATCCTCAATCCTCAATCCTCGTTCCCCAAACATCAATTCTCAACCCTCAGTCCTCACCCTCAATTCGCAGTTCTCAATTCTCAATGCTCAGTCCTCAATCATCAAACCTCAAACCCCAATCCTCAACCGTCAGTCCTCGTCCTCAATCCTCAACCCTCAATCCTCAATCCCCAATCCTCAATCTTCAATCCTCAATAACCAACATCCAATCCTAGATTCTCAATCCCCGATCCTCAATCCTTAATCCTCAATCTTCAATCCTCAATCCCCAGTCCTCAATCTTCAATCCTCAATGCTCAATCCTCAATCCTCAATCCTCAGTCCACAGTCCTCAATCCTCAATCCTCAAACCTCAATTCTCAACCCTCAGTCCTCATCCTCAATTCGCAATTCTCAATTCTCAATGCTCAGCCCTCAATCATCAAACCTCAAACCCCAATCCTCAACCGTCAGTCCTCGTCCTCAACCCTCAACCCTCAATCCTCAATCCTCAATCCTCAATCTTCAATCCTCAATAACCAACATCCAATCCTAGATCCTCAATCCCCAATCCTCAATCCTTAATCCTCAATCTTCAATCCTCTATCCCCAGTCCTCAATCTTCAATCCTCAATGCTCAATCCTCAATCCTCAACCCTCAGTCCTCATCCTCAATTCTGAGTTCTCAATCCTCAATCCTCAATCCTCAATCTTCAATCCTCAATAATCAATCTCCAATCCTAGATACTCAATCCCCAATCTTCTATCCTTAATCCTCAATATTCAATCCTCATTCCCCAGTCCTCAGTCTTCAATCCTCAATGCTCAATCCTCTATCCTCAATCCTCAGTCCTCAATCCTCAATCATCAATCCTCCAACCTCAATCCTCAACCGTTAGTCCTCGTCCTCAAACCTCAAACCTAAGTCCTCAATCCTCAATCTTGAATCATCAATACGCAATCTTCAATCCTCAATCCTCAATCCTCAATATTCAACACACAACCCTCAACAATCAATCCTCAATACTCAACCATCAATCCTCTATCCTCAGTTCTCAATCCACAATCCTCAATCCTCAGACCTCAAACATCAATACTCAACCCTGAGTCCTCGTCCACAATCCACAACCCTCAATCCTCAATCCTCAATCTTCAATCATCAATATTCAATCTTCAATCCTCAATACTCAATCCTCAATCCTCAATCCTCAATCCTCAACCTTCAATCCTCAATCCTCAATCCTCAATACTCAACCGTTAGTCCTCGTCCTCAATCCTCAAACCTCAGTCCTCAATCCTCAATCTTGAATCATCAATACGCAATCTTCAATCCTCAATCCTCAATCCTCAATATTCAACACACAACCCTCAACAATCAATCCTCAATACTCAACCATCAATCCTCTATCCTCAGTTCTCAATCCACAATCCTCAATCCTCAAACCTCAATCCTCGTTCCCCAAACATCAATTCTCAACCCTCAGTCCTCATCCTCAATTCGCAATTCTCAATTCTCAATGCTCAGTCCTCAATCATCAAACCTCAAACCCCAATCCTCAACCGTCAGTCCTCGTCCTCAATCCTCAACCCTCAATCCTCAATCCTCAATCCTCAATCTTCAATCCTCAATAACCAACATCCAATCCTAGATCCTCAATCCCCGATCCTCAATCCTTAATCCTCAATCTTCAATCCTCAATCCCCAGTCCTCAATCTTCAATCCTCAATGCTCAATCCTCAATCCTCAATCCTCAGTCCACAGTCCTCAATCCTCAATCCTCAAACCTCAATTCTCAACCCTCAGTCCTCATCCTCAATTCGCAATTCTCAATTCTCAATGCTCAGTCCTCAATCATCAAACCTCAAACCTCAATCCTCAACCGTCAGTCCTCGTCCTCAATCCTCAACCCTCAATCCTCAATCCTCAATCCTCAATCTTCAATCCTCAATAACCAACATCCAATCCTAGATCCTCAATCCACAATCCTCAATCCTTAATCCTCAATCTTCAATCCTCAATCCCCAGTCCTCAATCTTCAATCCTCAATGCTCAATCCTCAATCCTCAATCCTCAGTCCACAGTCCTCAATCCTCAATCCTCAAACCTCAATCCTCAACCGTCAGTCCTCATCCTCAATCCTCAACCCTCAATCCTCAATCCTCAATCTTCAATCATCAATACTCAATCTTCAATCCTCAATCCTCAATCCTCAATCCTCAATCCCCAATACTCAATCCTCAATATTCAACACACAACCCTCAACCATCAGTCCTCAATACTCAACCATCAATCCTCAATACTCAACCATCAATCCTCAATTCTCAATACTCAATAGAATATCCTGAATTCTCATGGTTCAATACTCAATCCACAATATTCAATAATCAAATCTCAATCCTCAAACATCAATCCTCAATACTCAATCTTCAATCGTCAGTCCTCAATCCTCAATCCTCAATCCTCAATCCTCAATCCTCAATCCTCAACCTTCAGTCCTCAATACTCAATCTTCAATTCTCAATCCTCAATCCTCAACCCTCAGACCTCATCCTCAATCCTCAATTCTCAATCCTCAATCCTCAATCTTCAATCCTCAATACTCAATCTTCAATCCTCAATCCTCAGTCCTCAATACTCAACCATCAATCCTCAATTCTCAATACCCAACAGAATATCCTGAATTCTCAGGATTCAATACTCAAACCTCAATCCTCAACCCTCAGCCCTCATCCTCCATCCTCAATCCTCAATCCTCAACCCCCAATATTCAATCCTCAATACTAAATCTTCAATCCTCAATCCTCAATCCTCGATCCTCAGTCCTCAATCCTCAATCCTCAGTCATCAATACTCAATCTTCAATACTCAATCCTCAATCCTCAATCCTCAATCCTCAATCCTCAACCCTCAATCATCATTCCACAAACCTCAATCCTCAACCCTCAGTCCTCATCCTCAATTCTGAGTTCTCAATCCTCAATGCTCAATCCTCAATCTTCAATCTTCAATAATCGATATCCAATCCTAGATACTCAATCCCCAATCTTCAATCCTTAATCCTCAATCTTCAATCCTCATTCCACAGTCCTCAATCTTCAATCCTCAACCCTCAATCCACAATTCTCATTCCTCAATCCTCAATCCTCAGAACTCAAACATCAATATTCAACCCTCAGTCCTCGTCCTCAAACCACAAGCCTCAATCCTCAATCCTCAGTCTTCAATCATCAATATTCAATCTTCAATCCTCAATCCTCAATCCTCAATCCTCAATCCTCAATCTTCAATCTTTGATCCTCAATCCCCAGTCCTCAATCCTCAATCCTCAATCTTCAACCCTCAATACTCAATCTTCAATCCTCAGTCCTCAATCCTCAATCCTCAATCCTCAATCCTCAATCCTCAATCCTCAACCTTCAGTTCTCAATACTCAATCTTCAATTCTCAATCCTCAATCCTCAACCCTCAGACCTCATCCTCAATCCTCAATTCTCAATCCTCAATCCTCAACCTTCAATCCTCAATACTCAATCTTCAATCCTCAATCCTCAGTCCTCAATACTCAACCATCAATCCTCAATTCTCAATACCCAATAGAATATCCTGAATTCTCAGGATTCAATACTCAAACCTCAATCCTCAACCCTCAGCCCTCATCCTCCATCCTCAATCCTCAATCCTCAACCCCCAATATTCAATCCTCAATACTAAATCTTCAATCCTCAATCCTCAATCCTCGATCCTCAGTCCTCAATCCTCAATCCTCAGTCATCAATACTCAATCTTCAATACTCAATCCTCAATCCTCAATCCTCAATCCTCAATCCTCAACCCTCAATCATCATTCCACGAACCTCAATCCCCAACCCTCAGTCCTCATCCTCAATTCTGAGTTCTCAATCCTCAATGCTCAATCCTCAATCTTCAATCCTCAATAATCGATATCCAATCCTAGATACTCAATCCCCAATCTTCAATCCTTAATCCTCAATCTTCAATCCTCATTCCACAGTCCTCAATCTTCAATCCTCAACCCTCAATCCACAATTCTCATTCCTCAATCCTCAATCCTCAGAACTCAAACATCAATATTCAACCCTCAGTCCTCGTCCTCAAACCACAACCCTCAATCCTCAATCCTCAGTCTTCAATCATCAATATTCAATCTTCAATCCTCAATCCTCAATCCTCAATCCTCAATCCTCAATCTTCAATCTTTGATCCTCAATCCCCAGTCCTCAATCCTCAATCCTCAATCTTCAACCCTCAATACTCAATCTTCAATCCTCAATCCTCAATCCTCAATCCTCAATCCTCAATCCACAATCCTAAATCTTCAATCCTCAATCCTCAATCTTCAATCCTCAATCCTCAATCCTCAATCCTCAATTCTCATTCTTCAATCCTCAACACCCAATGCTCAATCTTCAATCCTCAATCCTCAATCCTCAATTCTCAATCCTCAATCCTCAATCCTCGTTCCCCAAACATCAATTCTCAACCCTCAGTCCTCACCCTCAATTCGCAGTTCTCAATTCTCAATGCTCAGTCCTCAATCATCAAACCTCAAACCCCAATCCTCAACCGTCAGTCCTCGTCCTCAATCCTCAACCCTCAATCCTCAATCCCCAATCCTCAATCTTCAATCCTCAATAACCAACATCCAATCCTAGATTCTCAATCCCCGATCCTCAATCCTTAATCCTCAATCTTCAATCCTCAATCCCCAGTCCTCAATCTTCAATCCTCAATGCTCAATCCTCAATCCTCAATCCTCAGTCCACAGTCCTCAATCCTCAATCCTCAAACCTCAATTCTCAACCCTCAGTCCTCATCCTCAATTCGCAATTCTCAATTCTCAATGCTCAGCCCTCAATCATCAAACCTCAAACCCCAATCCTCAACCGTCAGTCCTCGTCCTCAACCCTCAACCCTCAATCCTCAATCCTCAATCCTCAATCTTCAATCCTCAATAACCAACATCCAATCCTAGATCCTCAATCCCCAATCCTCAATCCTTAATCCTCAATCTTCAATCCTCTATCCCCAGTCCTCAATCTTCAATCCTCAATGCTCAATCCTCAATCCTCAACCCTCAGTCCTCATCCTCAATTCTGAGTTCTCAATCCTCAATCCTCAATCCTCAATCTTCAATCCTCAATAATCAATCTCCAATCCTAGATACTCAATCCCCAATCTTCTATCCTTAATCCTCAATATTCAATCCTCATTCCCCAGTCCTCAGTCTTCAATCCTCAATGCTCAATCCTCTATCCTCAATCCTCAGTCCTCAATCCTCAATCATCAATCCTCCAACCTCAATCCTCAACCGTTAGTCCTCGTCCTCAAACCTCAAACCTAAGTCCTCAATCCTCAATCTTGAATCATCAATACGCAATCTTCAATCCTCAATCCTCAATCCTCAATATTCAACACACAACCCTCAACAATCAATCCTCAATACTCAACCATCAATCCTCTATCCTCAGTTCTCAATCCACAATCCTCAATCCTCAGACCTCAAACATCAATACTCAACCCTGAGTCCTCGTCCACAATCCACAACCCTCAATCCTCAATCCTCAATCTTCAATCATCAATATTCAATCTTCAATCCTCAATACTCAATCCTCAATCCTCAATCCTCAATCCTCAACCTTCAATCCTCAATCCTCAATCCTCAATACTCAACCGTTAGTCCTCGTCCTCAATCCTCAAACCTCAGTCCTCAATCCTCAATCTTGAATCATCAATACGCAATCTTCAATCCTCAATCCTCAATCCTCAATATTCAACACACAACCCTCAACAATCAATCCTCAATACTCAACCATCAATCCTCTATCCTCAGTTCTCAATCCACAATCCTCAATCCTCAAACCTCAATCCTCGTTCCCCAAACATCAATTCTCAACCCTCAGTCCTCATCCTCAATTCGCAATTCTCAATTCTCAATGCTCAGTCCTCAATCATCAAACCTCAAACCCCAATCCTCAACCGTCAGTCCTCGTCCTCAATCCTCAACCCTCAATCCTCAATCCTCAATCCTCAATCCTCAATCTTCAATCCTCAATAACCAACATCCAATCCTAGATCCTCAATCCCCGATCCTCAATCCTTAATCCTCAATCTTCAATCCTCAATCCCCAGTCCTCAATCTTCAATCCTCAATGCTCAATCCCCAATCCTCAATCCTCAGTCCACAGTCCTCAATCCTCAATCCTCAAACCTCAATTCTCAACCCTCAGTCCTCATCCTCAATTTGCAATTCTCAATTCTCAATGCTCAGTCCTCAATCATCAAACCTCAAACCCCAATCCTCAACCGTCAGTCCTCGTCCTCAATCCTCAACACTCGATCCTCAATCCTCAATCCTCAATCTTCAATCCTCAATAACCAACATCCAATCCTAGATCCTCAATCCCCAATCCTCAATCCTTAATCCTCAATCTTCAATCCTCAATCCCCAGTCCTCAATCTTCAATCCTCAATGCTCAATCCTCAATCCTCAATGCTCAGTCCACAGTCCTCAATCCTCAATCCTCAAACCTCAATCCTCAACCGTCAGTCCTCATCCTCAATCCTCAACCCTCAATCCTCAATCCTCAATCTTCAATCATCAATACTCATTCTTCAATCCTCAGTCCTCAATCCTCAATCTTCAGTCCTCAATACTCAATCTTCAATTCTCAATCCTCAATCCTCAACCCTCAGACCTCATCCTCAATCCTCAATTCTCAATCCTCAATCCTCAATCTTCAATCCTCAATACTCAATCTTCAATCCTCGATCCTCAGTCCTCAATACTCAACCATCAGTCCTCAATTCTCAAAACCCAATAGAATATCCTGAATTCGCAGGGTTCAATTCTCAAACCTCAATCCTCAACCCTCAGCCCTCATCCTCCATCCTCAATCCTCAATCCTCAACCCCCAATATTCAATCCTCAATACTAAATCTTCAATCCTCAATCCTCAATCCTCAATCCTTAATCCTCAGCCCTCAGTCCTCAAACCTCAACCGTCAACCCTCAGTCATCAATCCTCAAACTTCAATACTCAATCGTCAATCCCCAGTCCTCAATCCTCAATCCTCAATCCTCGTTCCCCAAACCTCAATCCTCAACCGTCAGTCCTCGTCCTCAATCCTCAACCCTCAGTCCTCAATCCTCAAACTACAATCATCAATACTCAATCTTCAATCTTCAACCCTCAGTCCTCAATCCTCAATCTTCAACCCTCAATCCTCATTCTTCAATCTTCGATACCCAATCCTCAATCTTCAATCCTCAATCCTCAATCCTCCATCCTCAATCCTCAATCCTCAATCCTCAATCTTCAATCCTCAGTCCCGAATCCTCAATCTTCAATACTCAATCCTCAATCCTCAATCTTCAATCCTCAATACTCAACCCTCAATCCTCAGTCCTCAATCCTCAATCCTCAATCCTCATTCTTCAATCCTCAATACCCAATCCTTAATCTTCAATCCTCAATCCTCAATCCTCAATTCTCAACCCTCAACCCTCAATCCTCAGACCTCAAACATCAATACTCAACACTGAGTCCTCGTCCTCAATCCACAACCCTCAATCCTCAATCCTCAATCTTCAATCCTCAATCCTCAATCAACAATCCTCAATCCTCAATCATCAATATTCAATCCTCAGTCCTCAATTCTCTATCCTCAACCCTCAATCCTCAATCGTCAATCCTCAATCCCCAATCCTCAATCTTCAATCCTCAATCATCAATCCTGAATCCTCAACCCTCAAACCTCAATCCTCAACCCTCAGTCCTCTTCCTCAATTCTCTATTCTCAATCCTGAATCCTTAATCCTCAGACTTCAATCCTCAATAATCAATCTCCAATCCTAGATCCTCAATCCCCAATACTCAATCCTTAATCCTAAATCTTCAATCCTCAATCCCCAGGCCTCAATCTTCGATCCTCAATCCCCAAAACTCAATCCTCAACTGTCAGTCCTCGTCCTCAACACTCTACCCTCAATCCTCAATATTCAACACACAACACTCAACCATCAATCCTCAATACTCAACCATCAATCCTCAATTCTCAATACTCAACATAATATCCTGAATTCTCATGATTCAATACTCAATCCTCAATATTCAATAATCAAATCTCAATCCTCAAACATCAATTCTCAACACTCAATACTCAATACTCAGTCCTCCCTCTTCAATCCTCCGTCCTCAATCCTCAATCCTCAAGCGTCAATCCTCAATCCTCAATCCTCAGACCTCAATCATCAATACTCAACCCTGAGTCCTCGTCCTCAATCCAAAACCCTCAATCCTGAATCCTTAATCTTCAATCCTCAATCCTCAGTCCTCAATCCTCAATCCTCAATCCTCAGTCCTCAAACCTCAATCCTTAATCCTCAATCCTGAATCCTCAATCTTCAGCCCTCACTCCTCATCAATCAGTTGTCAATCCTCAATCCTCAATAGAATACCATCAATTCACAGTTTTCATTACTCAATACTCAATCTGCAATCTTCAAATCTCTATCCACAAACATCAATCCTCATCACTCAACCCTCAACACTCAGTCCCCAATCATCAATATTCAATCCTCAATTCTCAATCCTCAATCCACAATCCTCAACCTTCAATCCTCAATACTCAGTCTTCAATGCTCAATCCTCAATCCTCAATCCTCAATCCTCAATCCTCAATCCTCAATCCTCAATCCTCAATCCTCAATCCTCAATCCTCAATCTTTAATCCTCAATCCTCAGTCCTCAATCCTCAATCCTCAATCTTCAACCCTCAATACTCAATCTTCAATCCTCAATCCTCAATCCTCAATCCTCAATCCTCAATCCTCAATCCTAAATCTTCAATCCTCAATACTCAATCTTCAATCCTCAATCCTCAATCCTCAATCCTCAATTCTCATTCTTCAATCCTCAACACCCAATGCTCAATCTTCAATCCTCAATCCTCAATCCTCAATTCTCAATCCTCAATCCGCAATCCTCAGACCTCAAAAATCAATACTCAACCCTCAGTCCTCGTCCTGAATCCACAACCCTCAATCCTCGATCCTCAAGCTTCAATCATCAATATTCAATCTTGAATGCTGAATTCTCAATCCTGAATCCTCAATCTTCACCCCTTAGTCCTCAACAATCAGTTGTCAATCCTCCATCCCCAATAGAATATCCTCAATTCACAGATTTCAATACTCAATACTCAATCTGCAATCTTCAAATCTCTATCCTCAAACATCAATTCTCATCACTCAACCCTGAACACTCAGTCCTGAATGTTCAATCCTCAATCCTCAATTCTCAATATTCAATCCTCAATACTGAACCTTCAATCCTCAATCCTCAATCCTCAATCCACAATCCTTAATCCTCAATCTTCAGACCTCAGTCCCCAATCCTCAACCTTCGATCCTCAATCCTCAATCCTCAATCCTCAATCCTCAATCCTCAGTCCTCAGTCCTCAAACCTCAACCGTCAACCCTCAGTCATCAATCGTCAATCTTCAATACTCAATCGTCAATCCTCAGTGCTCAATCCTCAATCCTCAATCCTCGTTCCTCAAACCTCAATTCTCAACTCTCAGTCCTCATCCTCAATTCGCAATTCTCAATTCTCAATGCTCAGTCCTCAATCATCAAACCTCAAACCCCAATCCTCAACCGTCAGTCCTCGTCATCAATCCTCAACCCTCAATCCTCAATCCTCAATCCTCAATCTTCAATCCTCAATAACCAACATCCAATCCTAGATCCCCAATCCCCAATCCTCAATCCTTAATCCTCAATCTTCAATCCTCAATCCCCAGTCCTCAATCTTCAATCCTCAATGCTCAATCCTCAATCCTCAATCCTCAGTCCACAGTCCTCAATCCTCAATCCTCAAACCTCAATCCTCAACCGTCAGTCCTCATCCTCAATCCTCAACCCTCAATCCTCAATCCTCAATCTTCAATCCTCAATACTCAATCTTCAATCCTCAATCCTCAATTCTCAATCCTCAATACTCAATCCTCAAGCCTCAATCCTCAATCCCAAATCCTCAATCTTCAATACTCAATCCTCAATCCTCAATCTTCAATCCTCAATACTCAATCTTCAATCCTCAATTCTCAATCCTCAATCCTCAATCCCCAATCCTCAATCTTCAATCCTCAATCATCAATCCTCAATCCCAAATCCTCAATCTTCAATACTCAATCCTCAATCCTCAATCTTCAATCCTCAATACTCAATCTTCAATCCTCAATCCTCAATCCTCAATTCTCAATCCTCAATCCTCAATCTTCAATCCTCAATACTCAATCTTCAATCATCAATCCTCAGTCCTCAATACTCAACCATCAATCCTCAATTCTCAATACCCAATTTAATATCCTGAATTCTCAGGATTCAATACTCAAACCTCAATCCTCAACCCTCAGCCCTCATCCTCCATCCTCAATCCTCAATCCTCAACCCCCAATCTTCAATCCTCAATACTCAATCTTCAATCCTCAATCCTCAATCCTCAATCCTCAATCCTCAATGCTCAGTCATCAATACTCAATCTTCAATACTCAATCCTCAATCCTCAATCCTCAATCCTCAATCCTCAATCCTCAACCCTCAATCATCATTCCTCAAACCTCAATCCTCAACCCTCAGTCCTCATCCTCAATTCTGAGTTCTCAATCCTCAATCCTCAATCCTCAATCTTCAATCCTCAATAATCAATCTCCAATCCTAGACACTCAATCCCCAATCTTCAATCCTTAATCCTCAATCGTGAGTCATCAATACTCAATCTTCAATCCTCAATTCTCAATCCTCAATGCTCAATCCTCAATCCTCAATCCCCAATCCTCAGTCCACAGTCCTCAAACATCAATACTCAAACCTCAGTCCTCGTCCTCAAACCACAACACTCAATCCTCAATCCTCAGTCCTCAATCCTCAATCCTCAATCCTCAAACCTCAATCCTCAACCGTCAGTCCTCATCCTCAGTCCTCAAACCTCAATCCTCAATCCTCAATCCTCAATTCTCAATCCTCAATCCTCAATATTCAACACACAACCCTCAACCATCAATCCTCAATACTCAACCATCAATCCTCAATTCTCAATACTCAATAAGATATCCTGAATTCTCATGGTGCAATACTCAATCCATAATATTCAATAATCAAATCTCAATCCTCAAACATCAATTCTCAACACCCAATCCTCAACACTCAGTCCTCTCTCTTCAATCCTCCATCCTCCATCCTCAATCCTCAATTCTCAAGCGTCAATCCTCGATCCTCAATCCACAACCCTCAATCCTCGGTCCTCAAACCTCAATCCCGAATCCTCAATCCTGAATCCTCAATCTTCAGCCCTCAGTCCTCAACAATCAATCGTCAATCCTCAATCGTCAGACCTCAAACATCAATATTCAATCCTCAGTCCTCGTCCTCAATCCACAACCCTCAATCCTCAATCCTCAATCTTCAATCATCAATATTCAATCTTCAATCCTCAATACTCAATCCTCAATCCTCAATCCTCAATCCTCAACCTTCAATCCTCAATCCTCAATCCTCAATACTCAACCGTTAGTCCTCGTCCTCAATCCTCAAACCTCAGTCCTCAATCCTCAATCTTGAATCATCAATACGCAATCTTCAATCCTCAATCCTCAATCCTCAATATTCAACACACAACCCTCAACAATCAATCCTCAATACTCAACCATCAATCCTCTATCCTCAGTTCTCAATCCACAATCCTCAATCCTCAATCCTCAATCCTCGTTCCCCAAACATCAATTCTCAACCCTCAGTCCTCATCCTCAATTCGCAATTCTCAATTCTCAATGCTCAGTCCTCAATCATCAAACCTCAAACCCCAATCCTCAACCGTCAGTCCTCGTCCTCAATCCTCAACCCTCAATCCTCAATCCTCAATCCTCAATCTTCAATCCTCAATAACCAACATCCAATCCTAGATCCTCAATCCCCGATCCTCAATCCTTAATCCTCAATCTTCAATCCTCAATCCCCAGTCCTCAATCTTCAATCCTCAATGCTCAATCCTCAATCCTCAATCCTCAGTCCACAGTCCTCAATCCTCAATCCTCAAACCTCAATTCTCAACCCTCAGTCCTCATCCTCAATTCGCAATTCTCAATTCTCAATGCTCAGTCCTCAATCATCAAACCTCAAACCCCAATCCTCAACCGTCAGTCCTCGTCCTCAATCCTCAACCCTCGATCCTCAATCCTCAATCCTCAATCTTCAATCCTCAATAACCAACATCCAATCCTAGATCCTCAATCCCCAATCCTCAATCCTTAATCCTCAATCTTCAATCCTCAATCCCCAGTCCTCAATCTTCAATCCTCAATGCTCAATCCTCAATCCTCAATGCTCAGTCCACAGTCCTCAATCCTCAATCCTCAAACCTCAATCCTCAACCGTCAGTCCTCAATCCTCAATCCTAAATCTTCAATCCTCAATACTCTATCTTCAATCCTCAATCCTCAATCCTCAATCCTCAATTCTCATTCTTCAATCCTCAACACCCAATGCTCAATCATCAATCCTCAATCCTCAATCCTCAATTCTCAATCCTCAATCCTCAATCCTCAGACCTCAAACATCAATACTCAACCCTCAGTCCTCGTACTCAATCCACAACCCTCAATCCTCGATCCTCAAGCTTCAATCATCAATATTCAATCTTGAATCCTGAATCCTCAATCCTGAATCCTCAATATTCAGCCCTTAGTCCTCAACAATCAGTTGTCAATCCTCAATCCTCAATAGAATGTCCTCAATTCACAGATTTCAATACTCAATACTCAATCTGCAATCTTCAAATCTCTATCCTCAAACATCAATTCTCATCACTCAACCCTGAACACTCAGTCCTGAATGTTCAATCCTCAATCCTCAATTCTCAATCTTCAATTCTCAATACTGAATCTTCAATCCTCAATCCTCAATCCTCAATCCTCAATCCTCAATCCTCAATCCTCAATCTTCAGTCCTATGTCCCCAATCCTCAACCTTCGAACCTCAATCCTCAATCCTCAATCCTCAATCCTCAATCCTCAATCCTTAATCCTCAGCCCTCAGTCCTCAAACCTCAACCGTCAACCCTCAGTCACCAATCCTCAAACTTCAATACTCAATCGTCAATCCCCAGTCCTCAATCCTCAATCCTCAATCCTCGTTCCCCAAACATCAATTCTCAACCCTCAGTCCTCATCCTCAATTCGCAATTCTCAATTCTCAATGCTCAGTCCTCAATCATCAAACCTCAAACCCCAATCCTCAACCGTCAGTCCTCGTCCTCAATCCTCAACCCTCAATCCTCAATCCTCAATCCTCAATCTTCAATCCTCAATAACCAACATCCAATCCTAGATCCTCAATCCCCGATCCTCAATCCTTAATCCTCAATCTTCAATCCTCAATCCCCAGTCCTCAATCTTCAATCCTCAATGCTCAATCCTCAATCCTCAATCCTCAATCCTCAGTCCACAGTCCTCAATCCTCAATCCTCAAACCTCAATTCTCAACCCTCAGTCCTCATCCTCAATTCGCAATTCTCAATTCTCAATGCTCAGTCCTCAATCATCAAACCTCAAACCCCAATCCTCAACCGTCAGTCCTCGTCCTCAATCCTCAACCCTCAATCCTCAATCCTCAATCCTCAATCTTCAATCCTCAATAACCAACATCCAATCCTAGATCCTCAATCCCCAATCCTCAATCCTTAATCCTCAATCTTCAATCCTCAATCCCCAGTCCTCAATCTTCAATCCTCAATGCTCAATCCTCAATCCTCAATCCTCAGTCCACAGTCCTCAATCCTCAATCCTCAAACCTCAATCCTCAACCGTCAGTCCTCATCCTCAATCCTCAACCCTCAATCCTCAATCCTCAACCCTCAATCCTCAGTCCTCAATCTTCAATCATCAATACTCATTCTTCAATCATCAGTCCTCAGTCCTCAATCCACAATCCTCAATCCTCAAACCTCAATCCTCAACCGTCAGTCCTCGTCCTCAATCCTCAACCCTCAGTCCTCAATCCTCAAACTACAATCATCAATACTCAATCTTCAATCTTCAACCCTCAGTCCTCAATCCTCAATCTTCAATCCTCAATCCTCAATCCTCCATCCTCAATCCTCAATCCTCAATCCTCAATCTTCAATCCTCAGTCCCGAATCCTCAATCTTCAATACTCAATCCTCAATCCTCAATCTTCAATCCTCAATACTCAACCCTCAATCCTCAGTCCTCAATCCTCAATCCTCAATCCTCATTCTTCAATCCTCAATACCCAATCCTTAATCTTCAATCCTCAATCCTCAATCCTCAATTCTCAACCCTCAACCCTCAATCCTCAGACCTCAAACATCAATACTCAACACTGAGTCCTCGTCCTCAATCCACAACCCTCAATCCTCAATCCTCAATCTTCAATCCTCAATCCTCAATCAACAATCCTCAATCCTCAATCATCAATATTCAATCCTCAGTCCTCAATTCTCTATCCTCAACCCTCAATCCTCAATCGTCAATCCTCAATCCCCAATCCTCAATCTTCAATCCTCAATCCTCAATCCACAATCCTCAATTCTCATTCTTCAATCCTCAACACCCAATGCTCAATCTTCAATCCTCAATCCTCAATCCTCAATTCTCAATCCTCAATCCTCAATCCTCAGACCTCAAACATCAATACTCAACCCTCAGTCCTCGTACTCAATCCACAACCCTCAATCCTCGATCCTCAAGCTTCAATCATCAATATTCAATCTTGAATCCTGAATCCTCAATCCTGAATCCTCAATCTTCAGCCCTTAGTCCTCAACAATCAGTTGTCAATCCTCAATCCCCAATAGAATATCCTCAATTCACAGATTTCAATATTCAATACTCAATCTGCAATCTTCAAATCTCTATCCTCAAACATCAATTCTCATCACTCAACCCTGAACACTCAGTCCTGAATGTACAAACCTCAATCCTGAATTCTCAATCTTCAATTCTCAATACTGAATCTTCAATCCTCAATCCTCAATCCTCAATCCTCAATCCTCAATCCTCAATCTTCAGTCCTAAGTCCCCAATCCTCAACCTTCGAACCTCAATCCTCAATCCTCAATCCTCAATCCTTAATCCTCAGCCCTCAGTCCTCAAACCTCAACCGTCAACCCTCAGTCATCAATCCTCAAACTTCAATACTCAATCGTCAATCCCCAGTCCTCAATCCTCAATCCTCAATCCTCGTTCCCCAAACATCAATTCTCAACCCTCAGTCCTCATCCTCAATTCGCAATTCTCAATTCTCAATGCTCAGTCCTCAATCATCAAACCTCAAACCCCAATCCTCAACCGTCAGTCCTCGTCCTCAATCCTCAACCCTCAATCCTCAATCCTCAATCCTCAATCTTCAATCCTCAATAACCAACATCCAATCCCAGATCCTCAATCCCCGATCCTCAATCCTTAATCCTCAACCTTCAATCCTCAATCCCCAGTCCTCAATCTTCAATCCTCAATGCTCAATCCTCAATCCTCAATCCTCAGTCCACAGTCCTCAATCCTCAATCCTCAAACCTCAATCCTCAACCGTCAGTCCTCATCCTCAATCCTCAACCCTCAATCCTCAGTCCTCAATCTTCAATCATCAATACTCATTCTTCAATCATCAGTCCTCAATCCTCAATCCTCAATCCTCAATACTCAATCCTCAATATTCAACACGCAACCCTCAACCATCAGTCCTCAATACTCAACCATCAATCCTCAATTCTCAATACTCAATAGAATATCCTGAATTCTCATGGTTCAATACTCAATCCACAATATTCAATAATCAAATCTCAATCCTCAAACGTCAATCCTCAATACTCAATCTTCAATCCTCAGTCCTCAATCCTCAATCCTCAATCCTCAATCCTCAATCCTCAATCCTCAATCTTCAGTCCTCAATACTCAATCTTCAATTCTCAATCCTCAATCCTCAACCCTCAGACCTCATCCTCAATCCTCAATTCTCAATCCTCAATCCTCAATCTTCAATCCTCAATACTCAATCTTCAATCCTCGATCCTCAGTCCTCAATACTCAACCATCAACCCTCAATTCTCAATACCCAATAGAATATCCTGAATTCGCAGGGTTCAATACTCAAACCTCAATCCTCAACCCTCAACCCTCATCCTCCATCCTCAATCCCCAATCCTCAACCCCCAATATTCAATCCTCAATACTAAATCTTCAATCCTCAATCCTCATTCCTCAATCCTCAATCCTCAATCCTCAATCCTCAGTCATCAATACTCAATCTTCAATACTCAATCCTCAATCCTCAATCCTCAATCCTCAATCTTCAATCCTCAATCCTCAATCATCATTCCTCAAACCTCAATCCTCAACCCTCAGTCCTCATCCTCAATTCTGAGATCTCAGTCCTCAATGCTCAATCCTCAATCTTCAATCCTCAATAATCAATCTCCAATCCTAGATACTCAATCCCCAATCTTCAATCCTTAATCCTCAATCTTCAATCCTCATTCCCCAGTCCTGAATCTTCAATCCTCAATCCTCAATCCACAATTCTCAATCCTCAATCCTCTATCCTCAGGACTCAAACATCAATATTCAACCCTCAGTCCTCGTCCTCAAACCACAACCCTCAATCCTCAATCCTCAGTCTTCAATCATCAATATTCAATCTTCAATCCTCAATCCTCAATCCTCAATCCTCAATCCTCAATCCTCAATCTTTGATCCTCAATCTTCAGTCCTCAATCCTCAATCCTCAATCTTCAACCCTCAATACTCAATCTTCAATCCTCAATCCTCAATCCTCAATCCTCAATCCTCAATCCTCAATCCTAAATCTTCAATCCTCAATACTCAATCTTCAATCCTCAATCCTCAATCCTCAATCCTCAATTCTCATTCTTCAATCCTCATTCCCCAGTCCTGAATCTTCAATCCTCAATCCTCAATCCACAATTCTCAATCCTCAATCCTCTATCCTCAGGACTCAAACATCAATATTCAACCCTCAGTCCTCGTCCTCAAACCACAACCCTCAATCCTCAATCCTCAGTCTTCAATCATCAATATTCAATCTTCAATCCTCAATCCTCAATCCTCAATCCTCAATCCTCAATCCTCAATCTTTGATCCTCAATCTTCAGTCCTCAATCCTCAATCCTCAATCTTCAACCCTCAATACTCAATCTTCAATCCTCAATCCCCAGGCCTCAATCTTCAATCCTCAATGCTCAATCCTCAGTCCACAATCCTCAGTCCTCAATCCACAATCCTCAATCCTCAAACCTCAATCCTCAACCGTCAGTCCTCGTCCTCAATCCTCAACCCTCAATCCTCAATCCTCAAACTACAATCATCAATACTCAATCTTCAATCTTCAACCCTCAGTCCTCAATCCTCAATCTTCAACCCTCAATCCTCATTCTTCAATCTTCGATACCCAATCCTCAATCTTCAATCCTCAATCCTCAATCCTCCATCCTCAATCCTCAATCCTCAATCCTCAATCTTCAATCCTCAGTCCCGAATCCTCAATCTTCAATACTCAATCCTCAATCCTCAATCTTCAATCCTCAATACTCAACCCTCAATCCTCAGTCCTCAATCCTCAATCCTCAATCCTCATTCTTCAATCCTCAATACCCAATCCTTAATCTTCAATCCTCAATCCTCAATCCTCAATTCTCAACCCTCAACCCTCAATCCTCAGACCTCAAACGTCAATACTCAACACTGAGTCCTCGTCCTCAATCCACAACCCTCAATCCTCAATCCTCAATCATCAATCCTCAATCCTCAATCAACAATCCTCAATCCTCAATCATCAATATTCAATCCTCAGTCCTCAATTCTCTATCCTCAACCCTCAATCCTCAATCGTCAATCCTCAATCCCCAATCCTCAATCTTCAATCCTCAATCATCAATCCTGAATCCTCAACCCTCAAACCTCAATCCTCAACCCTCAGTCCTCTTCCTCAATTCTCTATTCTCAATCCTGAATCCTTAATCCTCAGACTTCAATCCTCAATAATCAATCTCCAATCCTAGATCCTCAATCCCCAATACTCAATCCTTAATCCTAAATCTTCAATCCTCAATCCCCAGGCCTCAATCTTCGATCCTCAATCCCCAAAACTCAATCCTCAACTGTCAGTCCTCGTCCTCAACACTCTACCCTCAATCCTCAATATTCAACACACAACACTCAACCATCAATCCTCAATACTCAACCATCAATCCTCAATTCTCAATACTCAACATAATATCCTGAATTCTCATGATTCAATACTCAATCCTCAATATTCAATAATCAAATCTCAATCCTCAAACATCAATTCTCAACATTCAATACTCAATACTCAGTCCTCCCTCTTCAATCCTCCGTCCTCAATCCTCAATCCTCAAGCGTCAATCCTCAATCCTCAATCCTCAGACCTCAATCATCAATACTCAACCCTGAGTCAACGTCCTCAATCCAAAACCCTCAATCCTGAATCCTTAATCTTCAATCCTCAATCCTCAGTCCTCAATCCTCAATCCTCAATCCTCAGTCCTCAAACCTCAATCATTAATCCTCAATCCTGAATCCTCAATCTTCAGCCCTCACTCCTCAACAATCAGTTGTCAATCCTCAATCCTCAATAGAATACCATCAATTCACAGTTTTCATTACTCAATACTCAATCTGCAATCTTCAAATCTCTATCCACAAACATCAATCCTCATCACTCAACCCTCAACACTCAGTCCCCAATCATCACTATTCAATCCTCAATTCTCAATCCTCAATCCACAATCCTCAACCTTCAATCCTCAATACTCAGTCTTCAATGCTCAATCCTCAATCCTCAATCCTCAATCCTCAATCCTCAATCCTCAATCCTCAATCCTCAATCCTCAATCCTCAATCCTCAATCTTTAATCCTCAATCCTCAGTCCTCAATCCTCAATCCTCAATCTTCAACCCTCAATACTCAATCTTCAATCCTCAATCCTCAATCCTCAATCCTCAATCCTCAATCCTCAATCCTAAATCTTCAATCCTGAATACTCAATCTTCAATCCTCAATCCTCAATCCTCAATCCTCAATTCTCATTCTTCAATCCTCAACACCCAATGCTCAATCTTCAATCCTCAATCCTCAATCCTCAATTCTCAATCCTCAATCCGCAATCCTCAGACCTCAAAAATCAATACTCAACCCTCAGTCCTCGTCCTGAATCCACAACCCTCAATCCTCGATCCTCAAGCTTCAATCATCAATATTCAATCTTGAATGCTGAATTCTCAATCCTGAATCCCCAATCTTCACCCCTTAGTCCTCAACAATCAGTTGTCAATCCTCCATCCCCAATAGAATATCCTCAATTCACAGATTTCAGTACTCAATACTCAATCTGCAATCTTCAAATCTCTATCCTCAAACATCAATTCTCATCACTCAACCCTGAACACTCAGTCCTGTATGTTCAATCCTCAATCCTCAATTCTCAATATTCAATCCTCAATACTGAACCTTCAATCCTCAATCCTCAATCCTCAATCCACAATCCTTAATCCTCAATCTTCAGACCTCAGTCCCCAATCCTCAACCTTCGATCCTCAATCCTCAATCCTCAATCCTCAATCCTCAATCCTCAGTCCTCAGTCCTCAAACCTCAACCGTCAACCCTCAGTCATCAATCCTCAATCTTCAATACTCAATCGTCAATCCTCAGTGCTCAATCCTCAATCCTCAATCCTCGTTCCTCAAACCTCAATTCTCAACTCTCAGTCCTCATCCTCAATTCGCAATTCTCAATTCTCAATGCTCAGTCCTCAATCATCAAACCTCAAACCCCAATCCTCAACCGTCAGTCCTCGTCATCAATCCTCAACCCTCAATCCTCAATCCTCAATCCTCAATCTTCAATCCTGAATAACCAACATCCAATCCTAGATCCCCAATCCCCAATCCTCAATCCTTAATCCTCAATCTTCAATCCTCAATCCCCAGTCCTCAATCTTCAATCCTCAATGCTCAATCCTCAATCCTCAATCCTCAGTCCACAGTCCTCAATCCTCAATCCTCAAACCTCAATCCTCAACCGTCAGTCCTCATCCTCAATCCTCAACCCTCAATCCTCAATCCTCAATCTTCAATCCTCAATACTCAATCTTCAATCCTCAATCCTCAATTCTCAATCCTCAATACTCAATCCTCAAGCCTCAATCCTCAATCCCAAATCCTCAATCTTCAATACTCAATCCTCAATCCTCAATCTTCAATCCTCAATACTCAATCTTCAATCCTCAATCCTCAATCCTCAATCCTCAATCCCCAATCCTCAATCTTCAATCCTCAATCATCAATCCTCAATCCTGAATCCTCAATCATCAATATTCAATCTTCAATCGTCAATACTCAATCCTCAATCCTCAATCCTTAATCTTCAATCCTCAATCCTCAATACTCAATCCTCAATCCTCAACCTTCAATCCTCAATACTCAATAATCAATCCTCAATCCTCAATCCTCAATCCTCAATCCTCAATCCTCAATCCTCAATCCTCAATCTTCAGTCCTCAATACTCAACCTTCGATCCTCAATCCTCAATCCTCAACCCTCAGACCTCATCCTCAATCCTCAATTCTCAATCCTCAATCCTAAATCTTCAATCATCAATACTCAACCTTCAATCCTCAATCCTCAGTCCTCAATACTCAGGCATCAATTCTCAATTCTCAATACTCAATAGAATATCCTGAATTCTCAGGATTCAGTACTCAAACCTCAATCCTCAACCTTCAGCCCTCATCCTCCACCCTCAATCCTCAATCCTCACCCCCAATCTTCAGTCCTCAATACTCAATCTTCAATCCTCAATCCTCAATCCTCAATCCTCAATCCTCAATCCTCAATCCTCAATCCTCAATCCTCAATCCTCAATCTTCAGTCCTCAATACTCAACCTTCGATCCTCAATCCTCAATCCTCAACCCTCAGACCTCATCCTCAATCCTCAATTCTCAATCCTCAACCCTCAATCCTCAATCCTCAATCCTCAATCCTCAATCTTCAGTCCTCAATACTCAATCTTCAATTCTCAATCCTCAATCCTCAACCCTCAGACCTCATCCTCAATCCTCAATTCTCAATCCTCAATCCTCAATCTTCAATCCTCAATACTCAATCTTCAATCCTCGATCCTCAGTCCTCAATACTCAACCATCAATCCTCAATTCTCAATACCCAATAGAATATCCTGAATTCGCAGGGTTCAATACTCAAACCTCAATCCTCAACCCTCAGCCCTCATCCTCCATCCTCAATCCTCAATCCTCAACCCCCAATATTCAATCCTCAATACTAAATCTTCAATCCTCAATCCTCAATCCCCGATACTCAATCCTTAATCCTCAATCCTCAATCCTCAATCCTCAATCCTCAATCCTCAATCTTCAGTCCTCAATACTCAACCTTCGATCCTCAATCCTCAATCCTCAACCCTCAGACCTCATCCTCAATCCTCAATTCTCAATCCTCAACCCTCAATCCTCAATCCTCAATCCTCAATCCTCAATCTTCAGTCCTCAATACTCAATCTTCAATTCTCAATCCTCAATCCTCAACCCTCAGACCTCATCCTCAATCCTCAATTCTCAATCCTCAATCCTCAATCTTCAATCCTCAATACTCAATCTTCAATCCTCGATCCTCAGTCCTCAATACTCAACCATCAATCCTCAATTCTCAATACCCAATAGAATATCCTGAATTCGCAGGGTTCAATACTCAAACCTCAATCCTCAACCCTCAGCCCTCATCCTCCATCCTCAATCCTCAATCCTCAACCCCCAATATTCAATCCTCAATACTAAATCTTCAATCCTCAATCCTCAATCCCCGATACTCAATCCTTAATCCTCAATCTTCAATCCTCAATCCCCAGTCCTCAATCTTCAATCCTCAATGCTCAATCCTCAATCCTCAATCCTCAGTCCACAGTCCTCAATCCTCAATCCTAAAACCTCAATTCTCAACCCTCAGTCCTCATCCTCAATTCGCAATTCTCAATTCTCAATGCTCAGTCCTCAATCATCAAACCTCAAACCCCAATCCTCAACCGTCAGTCCTCGTCCTCAATCCTCAACCCTCAATCCTCAATCCTCAATCCTCAATCTTCAATCCTCAATAACCAACATCCAATCCTAGATCCTCAATCCCCAATCCTCAATCCTTAATCCTCAATCTTCAATCCTCAATCCCCAGTCCTCAATCTTCAATCCTCAATGCTCAATCCTCAATCCTCAATCCTCAGTCCACAGTCCTCAATCCTCAATCCTCAAACCTCAATCCTCAACCGTCAGTCCTCATCCTCAATCCTCAACCCTCAATCCTCAGTCCTCAATCTTCAATCATCAATACTCATTCTTCAATCATCAGTCCTCAATCCTCAATCCTCAATCCTCAATACTCAATCCTCAATATTCAACACGCAACCCTCAACCATCAGTCCTCAATACTCAACCATCAATCCTCAATTCTCAATACTCAATAGAATATCCTGAATTCTCATGGTTCAATACTCAATCCACAATATTCAATAATCAAATCTCAATCCTCAAACGTCAATCCTCAATACTCAATCTTCAATCCTCAGTCCTCAATCCTCAATCCTCAATCCTCAATCCTCAATCCTCAATCCTCAATCTTCAGTCCTCAATACTCAATCTTCAATTCTCAATCCTCAATCCTCAACCCTCAGACCTCATCCTCAATCCTCAATTCTCAATCCTCAATCCTCAATCTTCAATCCTCAATACTCAATCTTCAATCCTCGATCCTCAGTCCTCAATACTCAACCATCAACCCTCAATTCTCAATACCCAATAGAATATCCTGAATTCGCAGGGTTCAATACTCAAACCTCAATCCTCAACCCTCAACCCTCATCCTCCATCCTCAATCCCCAATCCTCAACCCCCAATATTCAATCCTCAATACTAAATCTTCAATCCTCAATCCTCATTCCTCAATCCTCAATCCTCAATCCTCAATCCTCAGTCATCAATACTCAATCTTCAATACTCAATCCTCAATCCTCAATCCTCAATCCTCAATCTTCAATCCTCAATCCTCAATCATCATTCCTCAAACCTCAATCCTCAACCCTCAGTCCTCATCCTCAATTCTGAGATCTCAATCCTCAATGCTCAATCCTCAATCTTCAATCCTCAATAATCAATCTCCAATCCTAGATACTCAATCCCCAATCTTCAATCCTTAATCCTCAATCTTCAATCCTCATTCCCCAGTCCTGAATCTTCAATCCTCAATCCTCAATCCACAATTCTCAATCCTCAATCCTCTATCCTCAGGACTCAAACATCAATATTCAACCCTCAGTCCTCGTCCTCAAACCACAACCCTCAATCCTCAATCCTCAGTCTTCAATCATCAATATTCAATCTTCAATCCTCAATCCTCAATCCTCAATCCTCAATCCTCAATCCTCAATCTTTGATCCTCAATCTTCAGTCCTCAATCCTCAATCCTCAATCTTCAACCCTCAATACTCAATCTTCAATCCTCAATCCTCAATCCTCAATCCTCAATCCTCAATCCTCAATCCTAAATCTTCAATCCTCAATACTCAATCTTCAATCCTCAATCCTCAATCCTCAATCCTCAATTCTCATTCTTCAATCCTCAACACCCAATGCTCAATCTTCAATCCTCAATCCTCAATCCTCAATTCTCAATCCTCAATCCTCAATCCTCAGACCTCAAACATCAGCACTCAACCCTCAGTCCTCGTCCTCAATCCACAACCCTCAATCCTCGATCCTCAAGCTTCAATCATCAATATTCAATCTTGAATCCTGAATCCTCAATCCTGAATCCTCAATCTTCACCCCTTCGTCCTCAACGATCAGTTGTCAATCCTCAATCCCCAATAGAATATCCTCAATTCACAGATTTCAATACTCAATACTCAATCTGCAATCTTCAAATCTCTATCCTCAAACATCAATTCTCATCACTCAACCCTGAACACTCAGTCCTGAATGTTCAATCCTCAATCCTCAATTCTCAATTTTCAATCCTCAATACTGAATCTTCAATCCTCAATCCTCAATCTTCAATCCTCAATACTCAAACTTCAATCCTCAATCCTCAATCCTCAATCCTCAATCCTCAATCCTCAATCCTCAATCCTCAATCTTCAGTCCTCAATACTCAATCTTCAATCCCCAATCCTCAATCCTCAACCCTCAGACCTCATCCTCAATCCTCAATTCTCAATCCTCAATCCTCAATCTTCAATCCTCAATCCTCCATCCTCAATCCTCAATCCTCAATCCACAATATTCAACACACAACCCTCAACCATCAATCCTCAATACTCAACCATCAATCCTCAATTCTCAATACTCAACATAATATCCTGAATTCTCATGAATCAATACTCAATCCTCAATATTCAATAATCAAATCTCAATCCTCAAACATCAATTCTCAACATTCAATCCTCAATACTCAGTCCTCTCTCTTCAATCCTCCGTCCTCAATCCTCAATCCTCAATCGTCAATCCTCAAACCTCAATCCTCAGACCTCAAACATCAATACTCAACCCTGAGTCCTCGTCCTCAATCCCCAGGCCTCAATCTTCAATCCTCAATGCTCAATCCTCAGTCCACAATCCTCAGTCCTCAATCCACAATCCTCAATCCTCAAACCTCAATCCTCAACCGTCAGTCCTCGTCCTCAATCCTCAACCCTCAGTCCTCAATCCTCAAACTACAATCATCAATACTCAATCTTCAATCTTCAACCCTCAGTCCTCAATCCTCAATCTTCAACCCTCAATCCTCATTCTTCAATCTTCGATACCCAATCCTCAATCTTCAATCCTCAATCCTCAATCCTCCATCCTCAATCCTCAATCCTCAATCCTCAATCTTCAATCCTCAGTCCCGAATCCTCAATCTTCAATACTCAATCCTCAATCCTCAATCTTCAATCCTCAATACTCAACCCTCAATCCTCAGTCCTCAATCCTCAATCCTCAATCCTCATTCTTCAATCCTCAATACCCAATCCTTAATCTTCAATCCTCAATCCTCAATCCTCAATTCTCAACCCTCAACCCTCAATCCTCAGACCTCAAACATCAATACTCAACACTGAGTCCTCGTCCTCAATCCACAACCCTCAATCCTCAATCCTCAATCATCAATCCTCAATCCTCAATCAACAATCCTCAATCCTCAATCATCAATATTCAATCCTCAGTCCTCAATTCTCTATCCTCAACCCTCAATCCTCAATCGTCAATCCTCAATCCCCAATCCTCAATCTTCAATCCTCAATCATCAATCCTGAATCCTCAACCCTCAAACCTCAATCCTCAACCCTCAGTCCTCTTCCTCAATTCTCTATTCTCAATCCTGAATCCTTAATCCTCAGACTTCAATCCTCAATAATCAATCTCCAATCCTAGATCCTCAATCCCCAATACTCAATCCTTAATCCTAAATCTTCAATCCTCAATCCCCAGGCCTCAATCTTCGATCCTCAATCCCCAAAACTCAATCCTCAACTGTCAGTCCTCGTCCTCAACACTCTACCCTCAATCCTCAATATTCAACACACAACACTCAACCATCAATCCTCAATACTCAACCATCAATCCTCAATTCTCAATACTCAACATAATATCCTGAATTCTCATGATTCAATACTCAATCCTCAATATTCAATAATCAAATCTCAATCCTCAAACATCAATTCTCAACACTCAATACTCAATACTCAGTCCTCCCTCTTCAATCCTCCGTCCTCAATCCTCAATCCTCAAGCGTCAATCCTCAATCCTCAATCCTCAGACCTCAATCATCAATACTCAACCCTGAGTCAACGTCCTCAATCCAAAACCCTCAATCCTGAATCCTTAATCTTCAATCCTCAATCCTCAGTCCTCAATCCTCAATCCTCAATCCTCAGTCCTCAAACCTCAATCCTTAATCCTCTATCCTGAATCCTCAATCTTCAGCCCTCACTCCTCAACAATCAGTTGTCAATCCTCAATCCTCAATAGAATACCATCAATTCACAGTTTTCATTACTCAATACTCAATCTGCAATCTTCAAATCTCTATCCACAAACATCAATCCTCATCACTCAACCCTCAACACTCAGTCCCCAATCATCAATATTCAATCCTCAATTCTCAATCCTCAATCCACAATCCTCAACCTTCAATCCTCAATACTCAGTCTTCAATGCTCAATCCTCAATCCTCAATCCTCAATCCTCAATCCTCAATCCTCAATCCTCAATCCTCAATCCTCAATCTTTAATCCTCAATCCTCAGTCCTCAATCCTCAATCCTCAATCTTCAACCCTCAATACTCAATCTTCAATCCTCAATCCTCAATCCTCAATCCTCAATCCTCAATCCTCAATCCTAAATCTTCAATCCTCAATACTCAATCTTCAATCCTCAATCCTCAATCCTCAATCCTCAATTCTCATTCTTCAATCCTCAACACCCAATGCTCAATCTTCAATCCTCAATCCTCAATCCTCAATTCTCAATCCACAATCCGCAATCCTCAGACCTCAAAAATCAATACTCAACCCTCAGTCCTCGTCCTGAATCCACAACCCTCAATCCTCGATCCTCAAGCTTCAATCATCAATATTCAATCTTGAATGCTGAATTCTCAACCCTGAATCCCCAATCTTCACCCCTTAGTCCTCAACAATCAGTTGTCAATCCTCCATCCCCAATAGAATATCCTCAATTCACAGATTTCAATACTCAATACTCAATCTGCAATCTTCAAATCTCTATCCTCAAACATCAATTCTCATCACTCAACCCTGAACACTCAGTCCTGTATGTTCAATCCTCAATCCTCAATTCTCAATATTCAATCCTCAATACTGAACCTTCAATCCTCAATCCTCAATCCTCAATCCACAATCCTTAATCCTCAATCTTCAGACCTCAGTCCCCAATCCTCAACCTTCGATCCTCAATCCTCAATCCTCAATCCTCAATCCTCAATCCTCAGTCCTCAGTCCTCAAACCTCAACCGTCAACCCTCAGTCATCAATCCTCAATCTTCAATACTCAATCGTCAATCCTCAGTGCTCAATCCTCAATCCTCAATCCTCGTTCCTCAAACCTCAATTCTCAACTCTCAGTCCTCATCCTCAATTCGCAATTCTCAATTCTCAATGCTCAGTCCTCAATCATCAAACCTCAAACCCCAATCCTCAACCGTCAGTCCTCGTCATCAATCCTCAACCCTCAATCCTCAATCCTCAATCCTCAATCTTCAATCCTGAATAACCAACATCCAATCCTAGATCCCCAATCCCCAATCCTCAATCCTTAATCCTCAATCTTCATTCCTTAATCCCCAGTCCTCAATCTTCAATCCTCAATGCTCAATCCTCAATCCTCAATCCTCAGTCCACAGTCCTCAATCCTCAATCCTCAAACCTCAATCCTCAACCGTCAGTCCTCATCCTCAATCCTCAACCCTCAATCCTCAATCCTCAATCTTCAATCCTCAATACTCAATCTTCAATCCTCAATCCTCAATTCTCAATCCTCAATACTCAATCCTCAAGCCTCAATCCTCAATCCCAAATCCTCAATCTTCAATACTCAATCCTCAATCCTCAATCTTCAATCCTCAATACTCAATCTTCAACCCTCAATCCTCAATCCTCAATCTTCAATCCTCAATACTCAATCTTCAATCCTCAATCCTCAATTCTCAATCCTCAATACTCAATCCTCAAGCCTCAATCCTCAATCCCAAATCCTCAATCTTCAATACTCAATCCTCAATCCTCAATCCTCAATCCTTAATCTTCAATCCTCAATCCTCAATACACAATCCTCAATCCTCAACCTTCAATCCTCAATACTCAATAATCAATCCTCAATCCTCAATCCTCAATCCTCAATCCTCAATCCTCAATCCTCAATCCTCAATCTTCAGTCCTCAATACTCAACCTTCGATCCTCAATCCTCAATCCTCAACCCTCAGACCTCATCCTCAATCCTCAATTCTCAATCCTCAATCCTAAATCTTCAATCATCAATACTCAATCTTCAATCCTCAATCCTCAGTCCTCAATACTCAGGCATCAATTCTCAATTCTCAATACTCAATAGAATATCCTGAATTCTCAGGATTCAGTACTCAAACCTCAATCCTCAACCTTCAGCCCTCATCCTCCACCCTCAATCCTCAATCCTCACCCCCAATCTTCAGTCCTCAATACTCAATCTTCAATCCTCAATCCTCTATCCTCAATCCTCAATCCTCAATCCTCAATCCTCAATCCTCAATCCTCAATCCTCAATCTTCAGTCCTCAATACTCAACCTTCGATCCTCAATCCTCAATCCTCAACCCTCAGACCTCATCCTCAATCCTCAATTCTCAATCCTCAACCCTCAATCCTCAATCCTCAATCCTCAATCTTCAATCCTCAATAACCAACATCCAATCCTAGATCCTCAATCCCCGATCCTCAATCCTTAATCCTCAATCTTCAATCCTCAATCCCCAGTCCTCAATCTTCAATCCTCAATGCTCAATCCTCAATCCTCAATCCTCAATCCTCAGTCCACAGTCCTCAATCCTCAATCCTCAAACCTCAATTCTCAACCCTCAGTCCTCATCCTCAATTCGCAATTCTCAATTCTCAATGCTCAGTCCTCAATCATCAAACCTCAAACCCCAATCCTCAACCGTCAGTCCTCGTCCTCAATCCTCAACCCTCAATCCTCAATCCTCAGTCCTCAATCTTCAATCCTCAATAACCAACATCCAATCCTAGATCCTCAATCCCCAATCCTCAATCCTTAATCCTCAATCTTCAATCCTCAATCCCCAGTCCTCAATCTTCAATCCTCAATGCTCAATCCTCAATCCTCAATCCTCAGTCCACAGTCCTCAATCCTCAATCCTCAAACCTCAATCCTCAACCGTCAGTCCTCATCCTCAATCCTCAACCCTCAATCCTCAATCCTCAATCTTCAATCATCAATACTTATCCTTCAATCCTCAGTCCTCAATCCTCAATCCTCAATCCTCAATACTCAATCCTCAATATTCATCAAAGCAACCCTCAACCATCAGTCCTCAATACTCAACCATCAATCCTCAATACTCAACCATCAATCCTCAATTCTCAATACTCAATAGAATATCCTGAATTCTCGTGGTTCAATACTCAATCCACAATATTCAATAATCAAATCTCAATCCTCAAATGTCAATCCTCAATACTCAATCTTCAATCCTCAGTCCTCAATCCTCAATCCTCAATCCTCAATCCTCAATCCTCAATCCTCAATCTTCAGTCCTCAATACTCAATCTTCAATTCTCAATCCTCAATCCTCAACCCTCAGACCTCATCCTCAATCCTCAATTCTCAATCCTCAATCCTCAATCTTCAATCCTCAATACTCAATCTTCAATCCTCGATCCTCAGTCCTCAATACTCAACCATCAATCCTCAATTCTCAATACCCAATAGAATATCCTGAATTCGCAGGGTTCAATACTCAAACCTCAATCCTCAACCCTCAGCCCTCATCCTCCATCCTCAATCCTCAATTCTCAACCCCCAATATTCAATCCTCAATACTAAATCTTCAATCCTCAATCCTCAATCCTCAATACTCAATCCTCAATCCTCAATCCTCAGTCATCAATACTCAATCTTCAATACTCAATCCTCAATCCTCAATCCTCAATCCTCAATCCTCAATCCTCAATCCTCAATCATCATTCCTCAAACCTCAATCCTCAACCCTCAGTCCTCATCCTCAATTCTGAGTTCTCAATCCTCAATGCTCAATCCTCAATCTTCAATCCTCAATAATCAATCTCCAATCCTAGATACTCAATCCCCAATCTTCAATCCTTAATCCTCAATCTTCAATCCTCATTCCCCAGTCCTCAATCTTCAATCCTCAATCCTCAATCCACAATTCTCAATCCTCAATCCTCTATCCTCAGAACTCAAACATCAATATTCAACCCTCAGTCCTCGTCCTCAAACCACAACCCTCAATCCTCAATCCTCAGTCTTCAATCATCAATATTCAATCTTCAATCCTCAATCCTCAATCCTCAATCCTCAGTCCTCAATCCTCAATCTTTGATCCTCAATCTTCAGTCCTCAATCCTCAATCCTCAACCTTCAACCCTCAATACTCAATCTTCAATCCTCCATCCTCAATCCTCAATCCTCAATCCTCAATCTTCAATCCTCAATAATCGATCTCCAATCCTAGATACTCAATCCCCAATCTTCAATCCTTAATGCTCAATCTTCAATCCTCATTCCCCAGTCCTCAATCTTCAATCCTCAATCCTTAATCCACAATTCTCATTCCTCAATCCTCAATCCTCAGAACTCAAACATCAATATTCAACCCTCAGTCCTCGTCCTCAAACCACAACCCTCAATCCTCAATCCTCAGTCTTCAATCATCAATATTCAATCTTCAATCCTCAATCCTCAATCCTCAATCCTCAATCCTCAATCTTCAATCTTTGATCCTCAATCCCCAGTCCTCAATCCTCAATCCTCAATCTTCAACCCTCAATACTCAATCTTCAATCCTCAATCCTCAATCCTCAATCCTCAATTCTCATTCTTCAATCCTCAACACCCAATGCTCAATCTTCAATCCTCAATCCTCAATCCTCAATTCTCAATCCTCAATCCTCAATCCTCAGACCTCAAACATCAATACTCAACCCTCAGTCCTCGTACTCAATCCACAACCCTCAATCCTCGATCCTCAAGCTTCAATCATCAATATTCAATCTTGAATCCTGAATCCTCAATCCTGAATCCTCAATCCTCAGCCCTTAGTCCTCAACAATCAGTTGTCAATCCTCAATCCCCAATAGAATATCCTCAATTCACAGATTTCAATACTCAATACTCAATCTGCAATCTTCAAATCTCTATCCTCAAACATCAATTCTCATCACTCAACCCTGAACACTCAGTCCTGAATGTTCAATCCTCAATCCTCAATTCTCAATCTTCAATTCTCAATACTGAATCTTCAATCCTCAATCCTCAATCCTCAATCCTCAATCCTCAATCCTCAATCTTCAGTCCTAAGTCCCCAATCCTCAACCTTCGAACCTCAATCCTCAATCCTCAATCCTCAATCCTCAATCCTCAATCCTTAATCCTCAGCCCTCAGTCCTCAAACCTCAACCGTCAACCCTCAGTCATCAATCCTCAAACTTCAATACTCAATCGTCAATCCCCAGTCCTCAATCCTCAATCCTCAATCCTCGTTCCCCAAACATCAATTCTCAACCCTCAGTCCTCATCCTCAATTCGCAATTCTTAATTCTCAATGCTCAGTCCTCAATCATCAAACCTCAAACCCCAATCCTCAACCGTCAGTCCTCGTCCTCAATCCTCAACCCTCAATCCTCAATCCTCAATCCTCAATCTTCAATCCTCAATAACCAACATCCAATCCCAGATCCTCAATCCCCGATCCTCAATCCTTAATCCTCAATCTTCAATCCTCAATCCCCAGTCCTCAATCTTCAATCCTCAATGCTCAATCCTCAATCCTCAATCCTCAGTCCACAGTCCTCAATCCTCAATCCTAAAACCTCAATTCTCAACCCTCAGTCCTCATCCTCAATTCGCAATTCTCAATTCTCAATGCTCAGTCCTCAATCATCAAACCTCAAACCCCAATCCTCAACCGTCAGTCCTCGTCCTCAATCCTCAACCCTCAATCCTCAATCCTCAATCCTCAATCTTCAATCCTCAATAACCAACATCCAATCCTAGATCCTCAATCCCCAATCCTCAATCCTTAATCCTCAATCTTCAATCCTCAATCCCCAGTCCTCAATCTTCAATCCTCAATGCTCAATCCTCAATCCTCAATCCTCAGTCCACAGTCCTCAATCCTCAATCCTCAAACCTCAATCCTCAACCGTCAGTCCTCATCCTCAATCCTCAACCCTCAATCCTCAGTCCTCAATCTTCAATCATCAATACTCATTCTTCAATCATCAGTCCTCAATCCTCAATCCTCAATCCTCAATACTCAATCCTCAATATTCAACACGCAACCCTCAACCATCAGTCCTCAATACTCAACCATCAATCCTCAATTCTCAATACTCAATAGAATATCCTGAATTCTCATGGTTCAATACTCAATCCACAATATTCAATAATCAAATCTCAATCCTCAAACGTCAATCCTCAATACTCAATCTTCAATCCTCAGTCCTCAATCCTCAATCCTCAATCCTCAATCCTCAATCCTCAATCCTCAATCTTCAGTCCTCAATACTCAATCTTCAATTCTCAATCCTCAATCCTCAACCCTCAGACCTCATCCTCAATCCTCAATTCTCAATCCTCAATCCTCAATCTTCAATCCTCAATACTCAATCTTCAATCCTCGATCCTCAGTCCTCAATACTCAACCATCAACCCTCAATTCTCAATACCCAATAGAATATCCTGAATTCGCAGGGTTCAATACTCAAACCTCAATCCTCAACCCTCAACCCTCATCCTCCATCCTCAATCCCCAATCCTCAACCCCCAATATTCAATCCTCAATACTAAATCTTCAATCCTCAATCCTCATTCCTCAATCCTCAATCCTCAATCCTTAATCCTCAATCTTCAATCCTCAATCCCCAGTCCTCAATCTTCAATCCTCAATGCTCAATCCTCAATCCTCAATCCTCAGTCCACAGTCCTCAATCCTCAATCCTCAAACCTCAATCCTCAACCGTCAGTCCTCATCCTCAATCCTCAACCCTCAATCCTCAGTCCTCAATCTTCAATCATCAATACTCATTCTTCAATCATCAGTCCTCAATCCTCAATCCTCAATCCTCAATACTCAATCCTCAATATTCAACACGCAACCCTCAACCATCAGTCCTCAATACTCAACCATCAATCCTCAATTCTCAATACTCAATAGAATATCCTGAATTCTCATGGTTCAATACTCAATCCACAATATTCAATAATCAAATCTCAATCCTCAAACGTCAATCCTCAATACTCAATCTTCAATCCTCAGTCCTCAATCCTCAATCCTCAATCCTCAATCCTCAATCATCATTCCTCAAACCTCAATCCTCAACCCTCAGTCCTCATCCTCAATTCTGAGATCTCAATCCTCAATGCTCAATCCTCAATCTTCAATCCTCAATAATCAATCTCCAATCCTAGATACTCAATCCCCAATCTTCAATCCTTAATCCTCAATCTTCAATCCTCATTCCCCAGTCCTGAATCTTCAATCCTCAATCCTCAATCCACAATTCTCAATCCTCAATCCTCTATCCTCAGGACTCAAACATCAATATTCAACCCTCAGTCCTCGTCCTCAAACCACAACCCTCAATCCTCAATCCTCAGTCTTCAATCATCAATATTCAATCTTCAATCCTCAATCCTCAATCCTCAATACTCAATCCTCAATCCTCAATCTTTGATCCTCAATCTTCAGTCCTCAATCCTCAATCCTCAATCTTCAACCCTCAATACTCAATCTTCAATCCTCAATCCTCAATCCTCAATCCTCAATCCTCAATCCTCAATCCTCAATCCTCAATCTTCAATCCTCAATAACCAACATCCAATCCTAGATCCTCAATCCCCAATCCTCAATCCTTAATCCTCAATCTTCAATCCTCAATCCCCAGTCCTCAATCTTCAATCCTCAATGCTCAATCCTCAATCCTCAATCCTCAGTCCACAGTCCTCAATCCTCAATCCTCAAACCTCAATCCTCAACCGTCAGTCCTCATCCTCAATCCTCAACCCTCAATCCTCAGTCCTCAATCTTCAATCATCAATACTCATTCTTCAATCATCAGTCCTCAATCCTCAATCCTCAATCCTCAATACTCAATCCTCAATATTCAACACGCAACCCTCAACCATCAGTCCTCAATACTCAACCATCAATCCTCAATTCTCAATACTCAATAGAATATCCTGAATTCTCATGGTTCAATACTCAATCCACAATATTCAATAATCAAATCTCAATCCTCAAACGTCAATCCTCAATACTCAATCTTCAATCCTCAGTCCTCAATCCTCAATCCTCAATCCTCAATCCTCAATCCTCAATCCTCAATCTTCAGTCCTCAATACTCAATCTTCAATTCTCAATCCTCAATCCTCAACCCTCAGACCTCATCCTCAATCCTCAATTCTCAATCCTCAATCCTCAATCTTCAATCCTCAATACTCAATCTTCAATCCTCGATCCTCAGTCCTCAATACTCAACCATCAACCCTCAATTCTCAATACCCAATAGAATATCCTGAATTCGCAGGGTTCAATACTCAAACCTCAATCCTCAACCCTCAACCCTCATCCTCCATCCTCAATCCCCAATCCTCAACCCCCAATATTCAATCCTCAATACTAAATCTTCAATCCTCAATCCTCATTCCTCAATCCTCAATCCTCAATCCTCAATCCTCAGTCATCAATACTCAATCTTCAATACTCAATCCTCAATCCTCAATCCTCAATCCTCAATCTTCAATCCTCAATCCTCAATCATCATTCCTCAAACATCAATCCTCAACCCTCAGTCCTCATCCTCAATTCTGAGATCTCAATCCTCAATGCTCAATCCTCAATCTTCAATCCTCAATAATCAATCTCCAATCCTAGATACTCAATCCCCAATCTTCAATCCTTAATCCTCAATCTTCAATCCTCATTCCCCAGTCCTGAATCTTCAATCCTCAATCCTCAATCCACAATTCTCAATCCTCAATCCTCTATCCTCAGGACTCAAACATCAATATTCAACCCTCTGTCCTCGTCCTCAAACCACAACCCTCAATCCTCAATCCTCAGTCTTCAATCATCAATATTCAATCTTCAATCCTCAATCCTCAATCCTCAATCCTCAATCCTCAATCCTCAATCTTTGATCCTCAATCTTCAGTCCTCAATCCTCAATCCTCAATCTTCAACCCTCAATACTCAATCTTCAATCCTCAATCCTCAATCCTCAATCCTCAATCCTCAATCCTCAATCCTAAATCTTCAATCCTCAATACTCAATCTTCAATCCTCAATCCTCAATCCTCAATCCTCAATTCTCATTCTTCAATCCTCAACACCCAATGCTCAATCTTCAATCCTCAATCCTCAATCCTCAATTCTCAATCCTCAATCCTCAATCCTCAGACCTCAAACATCAGCACTCAACCCTCAGTCCTCGTCCTCAATCCACAACCCTCAATCCTCGATCCTCAAGCTTCAATCATCAATATTCAATCTCGAATCCTGAATCCTCAATCCTGAATCCTCAATCTTCACCCCTTCGTCCTCAACAATCAGTTGTCAATCCTCAATCCCCAATAGAATATCCTCAATTCACAGATTTCAATACTCAATACTCAATCTGCAATCTTCAAATCTCTATCCTCAAACATCAATTCTCATCACTCAACCCTGAACACTCAGTCCTGAATGTTCAATCCTCAATCCTCAATTCTCAATTTTCAATCCTCAATACTGAATCTTCAATCCTCAATCCTCAATCTTCAATCCTCAATACTCAACCTTCAATCCTCAATCCTCAATCCTCAATCCTCAATCCTCAATCCTCAATCCTCAATCCTCAATCTTCAGTCCTCAATACTCAATCTTCAATCCCCAATCCTCAATCCTCAACCCTCAGACCTCATCCTCAATCCTCAATTCTCAATCCTCAATCCTCAATCTTCAATGCTCAATCCTCCATCCTCAATCCTCAATCCTCAATCCACAATATTCAACACACAACCCTCAACCATCAATCCTCAATACTCAACCATCAATCCTCAATTCTCAATACTCAACATAATATCCTGAATTCTCATGAATCAATACTCAATCCTCAATATTCAATAATCAAATCTCAATCCTCAAACATCAATTCTCAACATTCAATCCTCAATACTCAGTCCTCTCTCTTCCATCCTCCGTCCTCAATCCTCAATCCTCAATCGTCAATCCTCAAACCTCAATCCTCAGACCTCAAACATCAATACTCAACCCTGAGTCCTCGTCCTCAATCCCCAGGCCTCAATCTTCAATCCTCAATGCTCAATCCTCAGTCCACAATCCTCAGTCCTCAATCCACAATCCTCAATCCTCACACCTCAATCCTCAACCGTCAGTCCTCGTCCTCAATCCTCAACCCTCAGTCCTCAATCCTCAAACTACAATCATCAATACTCAATCTTCAATCTTCAACCCTCAGTCCTCAATCCTCAATCTTCAACCCTCAATCCTCATTCTTCAATCTTCGATACCCAATCCTCAATCTTCAATCCTGAATCCTCAATCCTCCATCCTCAATCCTCAATCCTCAATCCTCAATCTTCAATCCTTAGTCCCGAATCCTCAATCTTCAATACTCAATCCTCAATCCTCAATCTTCAATCCTCAATACTCAACCCTCAATCCTCAGTCCTCAATCCTCAATCCTCAATCCTCATTCTTCAATCCTCAATACCCAATCCTTAATCTTCAATCCTCAATCCTCAATCCTCAATTCTCAACCCTCAACCCTCAATCCTCAGACCTCAAACATCAATACTCAACACTGAGTCCTCGTCCTCAATCCACAACCCTCAATCCTCAATCCTCAATCTTCAATCCTCAATCCTCAATCAACAATCCTCAATCTTCAATCATCAATATTCAATCCTCAATCCTCAATTCTCTATCCTCAACCCTCAATCCTCAATCGTCAATCCTCAATCCCCAATCCTCAATCTTCAATCCTCAATCATCAATCCTGAATCCTCAACCCTCAAACCTCAATCCTCAACCCTCAGTCCTCTTCCTCAATTCTCTATTCTCAATCCTGAATCCTTAATCCTCAGACTTCAATCCTCAATAATCAATCTCCAATCCTAGATCCTCAATCCCCAATACTCAATCCTTAATCCTAAATCTTCAATCCTCAATCCCCAGGCCTCAATCTTCGATCCTCAATCCCCAAAACTCAATCCTCAACCGTCAGTCCTCGTCCTCAACACTCTACCCTCAATCCTCAATATTCAACACACAACACTCAACCATCAATCCTCAATACTCAACCATCAATCCTCAATTCTCAATACTCAACATAATATCCTGAATTCTCATGATTCAATACTCAATCCTCAATATTCAATAATCAAATCTCAATCCTCAAACATCAATTCTCAACACTCAATACTCAATACTCAGTCCTCCCTCTTCAATCCTCCGTCCTCAATCCTCAATCCTCAAGCGTCAATCCTCAATCCTCAATCCTCAGACCTCAATCATCAATACTCAACCCTGAGTCCTCGTCCTCAATCCAAAACCCTCAATCCTGAATCCTTAATCTTCAATCCTCAATCCTCAGTCCTCAATCCTCAATCCTCAATCCTCAGTCCTCAAACCTCAATCCTTAATCCTCAATCCTGAATCCTCAATCTTCAGCCCTCACTCCTCAACAATCAGTTGTCAATCCTCAATCCTCAATAGAATACCATCAATTCACAGTTTTCATTACTCAATACTCAATCTGCAATCTTCAAATCTCTATCCACAAACATCAATCCTCATCACTCAACCCTCAACACTCAGTCCCCAATCATCAATATTCAATCCTCAATTCTCAATCCTCAATCCACAATCCTCAACCTTCAATCCTCAATACTCAGTCTTCAATGCTCAATCCTCAATCCTCAATCCTCAATCCTCAATCCTCAATCCTCAATCATCAATATTCAATCTTCAATCCTCAATCCTCAATCCTCAATCCTCAATCCTCAATCCTCAATCTTTAATCCTCAATCCTCAGTCCTCAATCCTCAATCCTCAATCTTCAACCCTCAATACTCAATCTTCAATCCTCAATCCTCAATCCTCAATCCTCAATCCTCAATCCTCAATCCTAAATCTTCAATCCTCAATACTCAATCTTCAATCCTCAATCCTCAATCCTCAATCCTCAATTCTCATTCTTCAATCCTCAACACCCAATGCTCAATCTTCAATCCTCAATCCTCAATCCTCAATTCTCAATCCTCAATCCGCAATCCTCAGACCTCAAAAATCAATACTCAACCCTCAGTCCTCGTCCTGAATCCACAACCCTCAATCCTCGATCCTCAAGCTTCAATCATCAATATTCAATCTTGAATGCTGAATTCTCAATCCTGAATCCTCAATCTTCACCCCTTAGTCCTCAACAATCAGTTGTCAATCCTCCATCCCCAATAGAATATCCTCAATTCACAGATTTCAATACTCAATACTCAATCTGCAATCTTCAAATCTCTATCCTCAAACATCAATTCTCATCACTCAACCCTGAACACTCAGTCCTGAATGTTCAATACTCAATCCTCAATTCTCAATCTTCAATCCTCAATACTGAACCTTCAATCCTCAATCCTCAATCCTCAATCCACAATCCTTAATCCTCAATCTTCAGACCTCAGTCCCCAATCCTCAACCTTCGATCCTCAATCCTCAATCCTCAATCCTCAATCCTCAATCCTCAGTCCTCAGTCCTCAAACCTCAACCGTCAACCCTCAGTCATCAATCCTCAATCTTCAATACTCAATCGTCAATCCTCAGTGCTCAATCCTCAATCCTCAATCCTCGTTCCTCAAACCTCAATTCTCAACTCTCAGTCCTCATCCTCAATTCGCAATTCTCAATTCTCAATGCTCAGTCCTCAATCATCAAACCTCAAACCCCAATCCTCAACCGTCAGTCCTCGTCATCAATCCTCAACCCTCAATCCTCAATCCTCAATCCTCAATCTTCAATCCTCAATAACCAACATCCAATCCTAGATCCCCAATCCCCAATCCTCAATCCTTAATCCTCAATCTTCAATCCTCAATCCCCAGTCCTCAATCTTCAATCCTCAATGCTCAATCCTCAATCCTCAATCCTCAGTCCACAGTCCTCAATCCTCAATCCTCAAACCTCAATCCTCAACCGTCAGTCCTCATCCTCAATCCTCAACCCTCAATCCTCAATCCTCAATCTTCAATCCTCAATACTCAATCTTCAATCCTCAATCCTCAATTCTCAATCCTCAATACTCAATCCTCAAGCCTCAATCCTCAATCCCAAATCCTCAATCTTCAATACTCAGTCCTCAATCCTCAATCTTCAATCCTCAATACTCAATCTTCAATCCTCAATCCTCAATCCTCAATCCTCAATCCCCAATCCTCAATCTTCAATCCTCAATCATCAATCCTCAATCCTGAATCCTCAACCATCAATATTCAATCTTCAATCGTCAATACTCAATCCTCAATCCTCAATCCTTAATCTTCAATCCTCAATCCTCAATACTCAATCCTCAATCCTCAACCTTCAATCCTCAATACTCAATAATCAATCCTCAATCCTCAATCCTCAATCCTCAATCCTCAATCCTCAATCCTCAATCCTCAATCTTCAGTCCTCAATACTCAACCTTCGATCCTCAATCCTCAATCCTCAACCCTCAGACCTCATCCTCAATCCTCAATCCTCAATCCTCAATCCTCAATCCTCAATCTTCAATCATCAATACTCAATCTTCAATCCTCAATCCTCAGTCCTCAATACTCAGGCATCAATTCTCAATTCTCAATACTCAATAGAATATCCTGAATTCTCAGGATTCAGTACTCAAACCTCAATCCTCAACCTTCAGCCCTCATCCTCCACCCTCAATCCTCAATCCTCACCCCCAATCTTCAGTCCTCAATACTCAATCTTCAATCCTCAATCCTCAATCCTCTATCCTCAATCCTCAATCCTCAATCCTCAATCCTCTATCCTCAATCCTCAATCCTCAGTCATCAATACTCAATCTTCAATACTCAATCCTCATTCTTCAATCCTCATTCCCCAGTCCTCAATCTTCAATCCTCAATCATTATTCCTCAAACCTCAATCCTCAACCCTCAGTCCTCATCCTCAATTCTGAATTCTCAATCCTCAATCCTCAATCCTCAATCTTCAATCCTCAATAATCAATCTCCAATCCTAGATACTGAATCCCCAATCTTCAATCCTTAATCCTCAATCTTCAATCCTCATTCCCCAGGCCTCAATCTTCAATCCTCAATGCTCAATCCTCTATCCTCAATACTCAATCCTCAATCCTCAATCCTCAATCTTCAATCCTCAGTCCCAAATCCTCAATCTTCAATACTCAATCCTCAATCCTCAATCTTCAATCCTCAATACTCAATCTTCAATCCTCAATCCTCAATCCTCAATTCTCAATCCTCAATCCTCAATCTTCAATCCTCAATACTCAATCTTCAATCATCAATCCTCAGTCCTCAATACTCAACCATCAATCCTCAATTCTCAATACCCAATTTAATATCCTGAATTCTCAGGATTCAATACTCAAACCTCAATCCTCAACCCTCAGCCCTCATCCTCCATCCTCAATCCTCAATCCTCAACCCCCAATCTTCAATCCTCAATACTCAATCTTCAATCCTCAATCCTCAATCCTCAATCCTCAATCCTCAATCCTCAATCCTCAATCCTCAATCTTCAATCCTCAATAACCAACATCCAATCCTAGATCCTCAATCCCCAATCCTCAATCCTTAATCCTCAATCTTCAATCCTCAATCCCCAGTCCTCAATCTTCAATCCTCAATGCTCAATCCTCAATCCTCAATCCTCAGTCCACAGTCCTCAATCCTCAATCCTCAAACCTCAATCCTCAACCGTCAGTCCTCATCCTCAATCCTCAACCCTCAATCCTCAGTCCTCAATCTTCAATCATCAATACTCATTCTTCAATCATCAGTCCTCAATCCTCAATCCTCAATCCTCAATACTCAATCCTCAATATTCAACACGCAACCCTCAACCATCAGTCCTCAATACTCAACCATCAATCCTCAATTCTCAATACTCAATAGAATATCCTGAATTCTCATGGTTCAATACTCAATCCACAATATTCAATAATCAAATCTCAATCCTCAAACGTCAATCCTCAATACTCAATCTTCAATCCTCAGTCCTCAATCCTCAATCCTCAATCCTCAATCCTCAATCCTCAATCCTCAATCTTCAGTCCTCAATACTCAATCTTCAATTCTCAATCCTCAATCCTCAACCCTCAGACCTCATCCTCAATCCTCAATTCTCAATCCTCAATCCTCAATCTTCAATCCTCAATACTCAATCTTCAATCCTCGATCCTCAGTCCTCAATACTCAACCATCAACCCTCAATTCTCAATACCCAATAGAATATCCTGAATTCGCAGGGTTCAATACTCAAACCTCAATCCTCAACCCTCAACCCTCATCCTCCATCCTCAATCCCCAATCCTCAACCCCCAATATTCAATCCTCAATACTAAATCTTCAATCCTCAATCCTCATTCCTCAATCCTCAATCCTCAATCCTCAATCCTCAGTCATCAATACTCAATCTTCAATACTCAATCCTCAATCCTCAATCCTCAATCCTCAATCTTCAATCCTCAATCCTCAATCATCATTCCTCAAACCTCAATCCTCAACCCTCAGTCCTCATCCTCAATTCTGAGATCTCAATCCTCAATGCTCAATCCTCAATCTTCAATCCTCAATAATCAATCTCCAATCCTAGATACTCAATCCCCAATCTTCAATCCTTAATCCTCAATCTTCAATCCTCATTCCCCAGTCCTGAATCTTCAATCCTCAATCCTCAATCCACAATTCTCAATCCTCAATCCTCTATCCTCAGGACTCAAACATCAATATTCAACCCTCAGTCCTCGTCCTCAAACCACAACCCTCAATCCTCAATCCTCAGTCTTCAATCATCAATATTCAATCTTCAATCCTCAATCCTCAATCCTCAATCCTCAATCCTCAATCCTCAATCTTTGATCCTCAATCTTCAGTCCTCAATCCTCAATCCTCAATCTTCAACCCTCAATACTCAATCTTCAATCCTCAATCCTCAATCCTCAATCCTCAATCCTCAATCCTCAATCCTAAATCTTCAATCCTCAATACTCAATCTTCAATCCTCAATCCTCAATCCTCAATCCTCAATTCTCATTCTTCAATCCTCAACACCCAATGCTCAATCTTCAATCCTCAATCCTCAATCCTCAATTCTCAATCCTCAATCCTCAATCCTCAGACCTCAAACATCAGCACTCAACCCTCAGTCCTCGTCCTCAATCCACAACCCTCAATCCTCGATCCTCAAGCTTCAATCATCAATATTCAATCTCGAATCCTGAATCCTCAATCCTGAATCCTCAATCTTCACCCCTTCGTCCTCAACAATCAGTTGTCAATCCTCAATCCCCAATAGAATATCCTCAATTCACAGATTTCAATACTCAATACTCAATCTGCAATCTTCAAATCTCTATCCTCAAACATCAATTCTCATCACTCAACCCTGAACACTCAGTCCTGAATGTTCAATCCTCAATCCTCAATTCTCAATTTTCAATCCTCAATACTGAATCTTCAATCCTCAATCCTCAATCTTCAATCCTCAATACTCAACCTTCAATCCTCAATCCTCAATCCTCAATCCTCAATCCTCAATCCTCAATCCTCAATCCTCAATCTTCAGTCCTCAATACTCAATCTTCAATCCCCAATCCTCAATCCTCAACCCTCAGACCTCATCCTCAATCCTCAATTCTCAATCCTCAATCCTCAATCTTCAATGCTCAATCCTCCATCCTCAATCCTCAATCCTCAATCCACAATATTCAACACACAACCCTCAACCATCAATCCTCAATACTCAACCATCAATCCTCAATTCTCAATACTCAACATAATATCCTGAATTCTCATGAATCAATACTCAATCCTCAATATTCAATAATCAAATCTCAATCCTCAAACATCAATTCTCAACATTCAATCCTCAATACTCAGTCCTCTCTCTTCCATCCTCCGTCCTCAATCCTCAATCCTCAATCGTCAATCCTCAAACCTCAATCCTCAGACCTCAAACATCAATACTCAACCCTGAGTCCTCGTCCTCAATCCCCAGGCCTCAATCTTCAATCCTCAATGCTCAATCCTCAGTCCACAATCCTCAGTCCTCAATCCACAATCCTCAATCCTCACACCTCAATCCTCAACCGTCAGTCCTCGTCCTCAATCCTCAACCCTCAGTCCTCAATCCTCAAACTACAATCATCAATACTCAATCTTCAATCTTCAACCCTCAGTCCTCAATCCTCAATCTTCAACCCTCAATCCTCATTCTTCAATCTTCGATACCCAATCCTCAATCTTCAATCCTGAATCCTCAATCCTCCATCCTCAATCCTCAATCCTCAATCCTCAATCTTCAATCCTTAGTCCCGAATCCTCAATCTTCAATACTCAATCCTCAATCCTCAATCTTCAATCCTCAATACTCAACCCTCAATCCTCAGTCCTCAATCCTCAATCCTCAATCCTCATTCTTCAATCCTCAATACCCAATCCTTAATCTTCAATCCTCAATCCTCAATCCTCAATTCTCAACCCTCAACCCTCAATCCTCAGACCTCAAACATCAATACTCAACACTGAGTCCTCGTCCTCAATCCACAACCCTCAATCCTCAATCCTCAATCTTCAATCCTCAATCCTCAATCAACAATCCTCAATCTTCAATCATCAATATTCAATCCTCAATCCTCAATTCTCTATCCTCAACCCTCAATCCTCAACCGTCAATCCTCAATCCCCAATCCTCAATCTTCAATCCTCAATCATCAATCCTGAATCCTCAACCCTCAAACCTCAATCCTCAACCCTCAGTCCTCTTCCTCAATTCTCTATTCTCAATCCTGAATCCTTAATCCTCAGACTTCAATCCTCAAGAATCAATCTCCAATCCTAGATCCTCAATCCCCAATACTCAATCCTTAATCCTAAATCTTCAATCCTCAATCCCCAGGCCTCAATCTTCGATCCTCAATCCCCAAAACTCAATCCTCAACCGTCAGTCCTCGTCCTCAACACTCTACCCTCAATCCTCAATATTCAACACACAACACTCAACCATCAATCCTCAATACTCAACCATCAATCCTCAATTCTCAATACTCAACATAATATCCTGAATTCTCATGATTCAATACTCAATCCTCAATATTCAATAATCAAATCTCAATCCTCAAACATCAATTCTCAACACTCAATACTCAATACTCAGTCCTCCCTCTTCAATCCTCCGTCCTCAATCCTCAATCCTCAAGCGTCAATCCTCAATCCTCAATCCTCAGACCTCAATCATCAATACTCAACCCTGAGTCCTCGTCCTCAATCCCCAGGCCTCAATCTTCAATCCTCAATGCTCAATCCTCAGTCCACAATCCTCAGTCCTCAATCCACAATCCTCAATCCTCACACCTCAATCCTCAACCGTCAGTCCTCGTCCTCAATCCTCAACCCTCAGTCCTCAATCCTCAAACTACAATCATCAATACTCAATCTTCAATCTTCAACCCTCAGTCCTCAATCCTCAATCTTCAACCCTCAATCCTCATTCTTCAATCTTCGATACCCAATCCTCAATCTTCAATCCTGAATCCTCAATCCTCCATCCTCAATCCTCAATCCTCAATCCTCAATCTTCAATCCTTAGTCCCGAATCCTCAATCTTCAATACTCAATCCTCAATCCTCAATCTTCAATCCTCAATACTCAACCCTCAATCCTCAGTCCTCAATCCTCAATCCTCAATCCTCATTCTTCAATCCTCAATACCCAATCCTTAATCTTCAATCCTCAATCCTCAATCCTCAATTCTCAACCCTCAACCCTCAATCCTCAGACCTCAAACATCAATACTCAACACTGAGTCCTCGTCCTCAATCCACAACCCTCAATCCTCAATCCTCAATCTTCAATCCTCAATCCTCAATCAACAATCCTCAATCTTCAATCATCAATATTCAATCCTCAATCCTCAATTCTCTATCCTCAACCCTCAATCCTCAATCGTCAATCCTCAATCCCCAATCCTCAATCTTCAATCCTCAATCATCAATCCTGAATCCTCAACCCTCAAACCTCAATCCTCAACCCTCAGTCCTCTTCCTCAATTCTCTATTCTCAATCCTGAATCCTTAATCCTCAGACTTCAATCCTCAAGAATCAATCTCCAATCCTAGATCCTCAATCCCCAATACTCAATCCTTAATCCTAAATCTTCAATCCTCAATCCCCAGGCCTCAATCTTCGATCCTCAATCCCCAAAACTCAATCCTCAACCGTCAGTCCTCGTCCTCAACACTCTACCCTCAATCCTCAATATTCAACACACAACACTCAACCATCAATCCTCAATACTCAACCATCAATCCTCAATTCTCAATACTCAACATAATATCCTGAATTCTCATGATTCAATACTCAATCCTCAATATTCAATAATCAAATCTCAATCCTCAAACATCAATTCTCAACACTCAATACTCAATACTCAGTCCTCCCTCTTCAATCCTCCGTCCTCAATCCTCAATCCTCAAGCGTCAATCCTCAATCCTCAATCCTCAGACCTCAATCATCAATACTCAACCCTGAGTCCTCGTCCTCAATCCAAAACCCTCAATCCTGAATCCTTAATCTTCAATCCTCAATCCTCAGTCCTCAATCCTCAATCCTCAATCCTCAGTCCTCAAACCTCAATCCTTAATCCTCAATCCTGAATCCTCAATCTTCAGCCCTCACTCCTCAACAATCAGTTGTCAATCCTCAATCCTCAATAGAATACCATCAATTCACAGTTTTCATTACTCAATACTCAATCTGCAATCTTCAAATCTCTATCCACAAACATCAATCCTCATCACTCAACCCTCAACACTCAGTCCCCAATCATCAATATTCAATCCTCAATTCTCAATCCTCAATCCACAATCCTCAACCTTCAATCCTCAATACTCAGTCTTCAATGCTCAATCCTCAATCCTCAATCCTCAATCCTCAATCCTCAATCCTCAATCATCAATATTCAATCTTCAATCCTCAATCCTCAATCCTCAATCCTCAATCCTCAATCCTCAATCTTTAATCCTCAATCCTCAGTCCTCAATCCTCAATCCTCAATCTTCAACCCTCAATACTCAATCTTCAATCCTCAATCCTCAATCCTCAATCCTCAATCCTCAATCCTCAATCCTAAATCTTCAATCCTCAATACTCAATCTTCAATCCTCAATCCTCAATCCTCAATCCTCAATTCTCATTCTTCAATCCTCAACACCCAATGCTCAATCTTCAATCCTCAATCCTCAATCCTCAATTCTCAATCCTCAATCCGCAATCCTCAGACCTCAAAAATCAATACTCAACCCTCAGTCCTCGTCCTGAATCCACAACCCTCAATCCTCGATCCTCAAGCTTCAATCATCAATATTCAATCTTGAATGCTGAATTCTCAATCCTGAATCCTCAATCTTCACCCCTTAGTCCTCAACAATCAGTTGTCAATCCTCCATCCCCAATAGAATATCCTCAATTCACAGATTTCAATACTCAATACTCAATCTGCAATCTTCAAATCTCTATCCTCAAACATCAATTCTCATCACTCAACCCTGAACACTCAGTCCTGAATGTTCAATACTCAATCCTCAATTCTCAATCTTCAATCCTCAATACTGAACCTTCAATCCTCAATCCTCAATCCTCAATCCACAATCCTTAATCCTCAATCTTCAGACCTCAGTCCCCAATCCTCAACCTTCGATCCTCAATCCTCAATCCTCAATCCTCAATCCTCAATCCTCAGTCCTCAGTCCTCAAACCTCAACCGTCAACCCTCAGTCATCAATCCTCAATCTTCAATACTCAATCGTCAATCCTCAGTGCTCAATCCTCAATCCTCAATCCTCGTTCCTCAAACCTCAATTCTCAACTCTCAGTCCTCATCCTCAATACGCAATTCTCAATTCTCAATGCTCAGTCCTCAATCATCAAACCTCAAACCCCAATCCTCAACCGTCAGTCCTCGTCATCAATCCTCAACCCTCAATCCTCAATCCTCAATCCTCAATCTTCAATCCTCAATAACCAACATCCAATCCTAGATCCCCAATCCCCAATCCTCAATCCTTAATCCTCAATCTTCAATCCTCAATCCCCAGTCCTCAATCTTCAATCCTCAATGCTCAATCCTCAATCCTCAATCCTCAGTCCACAGTCCTCAATCCTCAATCCTCAAACCTCAATCCTCAACCGTCAGTCCTCATCCTCAATCCTCAACCCTCAATCCTCAATCCTCAATCTTCAATCCTCAATACTCAATCTTCAATCCTCAATCCTCAATTCTCAATCCTCAATACTCAATCCTCAAGCCTCAATCCTCAATCCCAAATCCTCAATCTTCAATACTCAGTCCTCAATCCTCAATCTTCAATCCTCAATACTCAATCTTCAATCCTCAATCCTCAATCCTCAATCCTCAATCCCCAATCCTCAATCTTCAATCCTCAATCATCAATCCTCAATCCTGAATCCTCAACCATCAATATTCAATCTTCAATCGTCAATACTCAATCCTCAATCCTCAATCCTTAATCTTCAATCCTCAATCCTCAATACTCAATCCTCAATCCTCAACCTTCAATCCTCAATACTCAATAATCAATCCTCAATCCTCAATCCTCAATCCTCAATCCTCAATCCTCAATCCTCAATCCTCAATCTTCAGTCCTCAATACTCAACCTTCGATCCTCAATCCTCAATCCTCAACCCTCAGACCTCATCCTCAATCCTCAATCCTCAATCCTCAATCCTCAATCCTCAATCTTCAATCATCAATACTCAATCTTCAATCCTCAATCCTCAGTCCTCAATACTCAGGCATCAATTCTCAATTCTCAATACTCAATAGAATATCCTGAATTCTCAGGATTCAGTACTCAAACCTCAATCCTCAACCTTCAGCCCTCATCCTCCACCCTCAATCCTCAATCCTCACCCCCAATCTTCAGTCCTCAATACTCAATCTTCAATCCTCAATCCTCAATCCTCTATCCTCAATCCTCAATCCTCAATCCTCAATCCTCTATCCTCAATCCTCAATCCTCAGTCATCAATACTCAATCTTCAATACTCAATCCTCATTCTTCAATCCTCATTCCCCAGTCCTCAATCTTCAATCCTCAATCATTATTCCTCAAACCTCAATCCTCAACCCTCAGTCCTCATCCTCAATTCTGAATTCTCAATCCTCAATCCTCAATCCTCAATCTTCAATCCTCAATAATCAATCTCCAATCCTAGATACTGAATCCCCAATCTTCAATCCTTAATCCTCAATCTTCAATCCTCATTCCCCAGGCCTCAATCTTCAATCCTCAATGCTCAATCCTCTATCCTCAATACTCAATCCTCAATCCTCAATCCTCAATCTTCAATCCTCAGTCCCAAATCCTCAATCTTCAATACTCAATCCTCAATCCTCAATCTTCAATCCTCAATACTCAATCTTCAATCCTCAATCCTCAATCCTCAATTCTCAATCCTCAATCCTCAATCTTCAATCCTCAATACTCAATCTTCAATCATCAATCCTCAGTCCTCAATACTCAACCATCAATCCTCAATTCTCAATACCCAATTTAATATCCTGAATTCTCAGGATTCAAAACTCAAACCTCAATCCTCAACCCTCAGCCCTCATCCTCCATCCTCAATCCTCAATCCTCAACCCCCAATCTTCAATCCTCAATACTCAATCTTCAATCCTCAATCCTCAATCCTCAATCCTCAATCCTCAATGCTCAGTCATCAATACTCAATCTTCAATACTCAATCCTCAATCCTCAATCCTCAATCCTCAATCCACAACCCTCAATTATCATTCCTCAAACCTCAATCCTCAACCCTCAGTCCTCATCCTCAATTCTGAGTTCTCAATCCTCAATCCTCAATCCTCAATCTTCAATCCTCAATAATCAATCTCCAATCCTAGATACTCAATCCCCAATCTTCAATCCTTAATCCTCAATCTTCAATCCTCATTCCCCTGTCCTCAGTCTTCAATGCTCAATGCTCAATCCTCTATCCTCAATCCTCAGTCCTCAACCCTCAATCCTAAATCCTCCAACCTCAATCCTCAACCGTTAGTCCTCGTCCTCAGTCCTCAAACGTCAGTCCTCAATCCTCAATCTTGAATCATCAATACGCAATCTTCAATCCTCAATCCTCAATCCTCAATATTCAACACACAACCCTCAACAATCAATCCTCAATACTCAACCATCAATCCTCTATCCCCAGTTCTCAATCCACAATCCTCAATCCTCAGACCTCAAACATCAATACTCAAACCTGAGTCCTCGTCCACAATCCACAACCCTCAATCCTCAATCCTCAATCTTCAATCCTCAATCCTCAATCCTCAATCCTCAATCCTCAATCATCAATCTTCAATCCTCAATCCTCAATTCTCTATCCTCAACCCTCAATCCACAATCGTCAATCCTCAATCCCCAATCCTCAATCTTCAATCCTCAATCATCAATCTTCAGTCCTCAATCCTCATTCTTCAATCCTCAATACCCAATACTCAATCTTCAATCCTCAATCCTCAATTCTCAATTCTCAATCCTCAATCCTCAGTCCTCAGACCTCAAACATCAATACTCAAACCTCAGTCCTCGTCCTCAAACCACAACACTCAATCCTCAATCCTCAGTCCTCAATCCTCAATCCTCAAACCTCAATCCTCAACCGTCAGTCCTCGTCCTCAATCCTCAAACTTCAATCCTCAATCCTCAATCGTGAGTCATCAATACTCAATCTTCAATCCTCAATTCTCAATCCTCAATGCTCAATCCTCAATCCTCAATCCCCAATCCTCAGTCCACAGTCCTCAATCCTCAATCCTCAAACCTCAATCCTCAACCGTCAGTTCTCATCCTCAGTCCTCAAACCTCAATCCTCAATCCTCAATCCTCAATCCTCAATTCTCAATCCTCAATCCTCAGTCCTCAGACCTCAAACATCAATACTCAAACCTCAGTCCTCGTCCTCAATCCACAACACTCAATCCTCAATCCTCAGTCCTCAATCCTCAATCCTCAATCCTCAAACCTCAATCCTCAACCATCAGTCCTCGTCCTCAATCCTCAAACTTCAATCCTCAATCCTCAATCGTGAGTCATCAATACTCAATCTTCAATCCTCAATTCTCAATCCTCAATGCTCAATCCTCAATCCTCAATCCTCAATCCTCAGTCCACAGTCCTCAATCCTCAATCCTCAAACCTCAATCCTCAACCGTCAGTCCTCATACTCAGTCCTCAAACCTCAATCCTCATTCCTCAACCTTCAATCATCAATACTCAATCTTCAATCCTCAATCCTCAATCCTCAATCCTCAATCCTCAATCCCCAATATTCAACACACAACCCTCAACCACCAATCCTCAATACTCAACCATCAATCCTCAATACTCAACCATCAATCCTCAATTCTCAATACTCAATAAGATATCCTGAATTCTCATGGTTCAATACTCAATCCACAATATTCAATAATCAAATCTCAATCCTCAAACATCAATTCTCAACACTCAATCCTCAACACTCAGTCCTCTCTCTTCAATCCTCCATCATCCATCCTCAATCCTCAATTCTCAAGCGTCAATCCTCGATCCTCAATCCACAACCCTCAATCCTCGGTCCTCAAACCTCAAACCCGAATCCTCAATCCTGAATCCTCAATCTTCAGCCCTCAGTCCTCAACAATCAATCGTCAATCCTCAATCGTCAGACCTCAAACATCAATATTCAATCCTCAGTCCTCGTCCTCAATCCACAGCCCTCAATCCTCAATCCTCAATCTTCAATCATCAATATTCAATCTTCAATCCTCAATACTCAATCCTCAATCCTCAATCCTCAATCCTCAACCTTCAATCCTCAATCCTCAATACTCAATCCTCAATCCTCAATCTTCAATCCTCAATACTCAATCTTCTATCCTCAATCCTCAATCCTGAATCCTCAATCCTCAATCCTCAATCCTCAATCCTCAATCTTCAGTCCTCAATACTCAATCTTCAATTCTCAATCCTCAATCCTCAACCCTCAGACCTCATCCTCAATCCTCAATTCTCAATCCTCAATCCTCAATCTTCAAATCTCAATCCACAAGCATCAATTCTCATCACTCAACCTTCAACACTCAGTCCTCAATCTTCAATACTCAATCGTCAGTCCTCAATCTTCAATCCTCAATACTCAATCCTCAATCCTCAATCTTCAATCCTCAATACTCAATCTTCAATCCTCAATCCTCAGTCCTCAATACTCAACCATCAATCCTCAATTCTCAAGACCCAATTGAATATCCTGAATTCTCAGGATTCAATACTGAAACCTCAATCCTCAACCCTCAGCCCTCATCCTCCATCCTCAATCCTCAATCCTCAACCCCCAATCTTCAATCCTCAATACTCAATCTTCAATCCTCAATCCTCAATCTTCAATCCTCAATAATCAATCTCCAATCCTAGATACTCAATCCCCAATCTTCAATCCTTAATCCTCAATCTTCAATCCTCATTCCCCAGTCCTCAATCTTCAATCCTCAATGCTCAATCCTCTATCCTCAATCCTCAGTCCTCAATGCTCAACCCTCAATCCTCCAACCTCAATCCTCAACCGTTAGTCCTCGTCCTCAATCCTCAAACCTCAGTCCTCAGTCCTCAATCTTGAATCATCAATACGCAATCTTCAATCCTCAATCCTCAATCCTCAATCCTCAATATTCAACACACAACCCTCAACCATCAATCCTCAATACTCAGCCATCAATCCTCAATTCTCAATACTCAATAGAATATCCTGAATTCTCATGGTTCAATACTCAATCCAAAAAATTCAATAGTCAAATCTCAATCCTCAAAGATCAATTCTCAACACTCAATCCTCAATACTCAGTCCTCTCTCTTCAATCCTCCATTCTCAAACCTCAATCCTCAGGCGTCAATCCTCAATCCTCAATCCTCGACCCTCAATCCTCAGTCCTCAAACCTCAATCTGGAATCCTCAATCCTGAATCCTCAATCCTCAATCCTCAATCGTCAATCTTCAATCCTCAATACTCAACCTTCAATCCTCAATCCTCAATCCTCAATCCTCAATCCTCATTCTTCAATCCTGAATACCCAATCCTCAATCTTCAATCCTCAATCCTCAATCCGCAATACTTAATCCTCAATCCTCAATCCTCAATCCTCAATCTTCAATCCTCAGTCCCAAATCCTCAATCTTCAATACTCAATCCTCAATCCTCAATCTTCAATTCTCAATCCTCAATCCTCAATCTTCAATCCTCAATACTCAATCTTCAATCCTCAATCCTCAATCCTCAATCCTCAATCCTCACCCTTCAAACCTGAATACCCAATCCTCAATCCTCAACCCTGAATGCTCAATCCTCAATCCTCAATCCTCAATCCTCAATCTTCAATCCTCAGTCCCAAATCCTCAATCTTCAATACTCAATCCTCAATCCTCAATCTTCAACCCTGAATACTCAATCTTCAATCCTCAATCCTCAATCCTCAATCCTCAATCCTCGATCCTCAATCCTAAATCTTCAATCCTCAATACTCAATCTTCAATCCTCAATCGTCAATCCTCAATCCTCAATTCTCATTCTTCAATCCTCAACACCCAATACTCAATCTTCAATCCTCAATCCTCAATCCTCAATTCTCAATCCTCAATCCTCAATCCTCAGACCTCAAACATCAATACTCAACCCTCAGTCCTCGTACTGAATCCACAACCCTCAATCCTCGATCCTCAAGCTTCAATCATCAATATTCAATCTTGAAACCTGAATCCTCAATCCTGAATCCTCAATCTTCAGCCCTTAGTCCTCAACAATCAGTTGTCAATCCTCAATCCCCAATAGAATATCCTCAATTCACAGATTTCAATACTCAATACTCAATCTGCAATCTTCAAATCTCTATCCTCAAACATCAATTCTCATCACTCAACCCTGAACACTCAGTCCTGAATGTTGAATCCTCAATCCTCAAACCTCAATCCTCAACCGTCAGTCCTCATCCTCAATCCTCAACCCTCAATCCTCAATCCTCAATCTTCAATCATCAATACTCAATCTTCAATCCTCAATCCTCAATCCTCAATCCTCAATACTCAATCCTCGGTCCTCAAACCTCAATCCCGAATCCTCAATCCTGAATCCTCAATCTTCAGCCCTCAGTCCTCAACAATCAATCGTCAATCCTCAATCGTCAGACCTCAAACATCAATATTCAATCCTCAGTCCTCGTCCTCAATCCACAACACTCAATCCTCAATCCTCAAACTTCAATCATCAATGTTCAATCTTCAATCCTCAATACTCAATCCTCAATCCGCAATCCTCAATCCTCAACCTTCAATCCTCAATCCTCAATAATCAATCCTCAATCCTCAATCTTCAACCCTCAATACTCAATCTTCAATCCTCAATCCGCAACTCTCAATCCTCAATCCTCAATCCTCAATCCTCAATCCTCAATCTTCAGTCCTCAATACTCAATCTTCAATTCTCAATCCTCAATCCTCAACCCTCAGACCTCATCCTCAATCCTCAATTCTCAATCCTCAATCCTCAACCTTCAATCCTCAATACTCAATCTTCAATCCTCAATCTTCAGTCCTCAATACTCAACCATCAATCCTCAATTCTCAATACCCAACTTAATATCCTGAATTCTCAGGATTCAATACTCAAACCTCAATCCTCAACCCTCAGCCCTCATCCTCCATCCTCAATCCTCAATCCTCAACCCCCAATCTTCAATCCTCAATACTCAATCTTCAATCCTCAATCCTCAATCCTCAATCCTCAATCCTGAATGCTCAGTCATCAATACTCAATCTTCAATACTCAATCCTCAATCCTCAATCCTCAATCCTCAATCCTCAACCGTCAATCATCATTCCTCAAACCTCAATCCTCAACCCTCAGTCCTCATCCTCAATTCTGAGTTCTCAATCCTCAATCCTCAATCCTCAATCTTCAATCCTCAATAATCAATCTCCAATCCTAGATACTCAATCCCCAATCTTCAATCCTTAATACTCAATCTTCAATCCTCATTTCCCAGTCCTCAGTCTTCAATCCTCAATCCTCAATCCTCTATCCTCAATCCTCAGTCCTCAATCCTCAATCCTCATCCTCCAACCTCAATCCTCAACCGTTAGTCCTCGTCCTCAATCCTCAAACCTCAGTCCTCAATCCTCAATCTTGAATCATCAATACGCAATCTTCAATCCTCAATCCTCAATCCTCAATATTCAACACACAACCCTCAACAATCAATCCTCAATACTCAACCATCAATCCTCTATCCTCAGTTCTCAATCCACAATCCTCAATCCTCAGACCTCAAACATCAATACTCAACCCTGAGTCCTCGTCCACAATCCACAACCCTCAATCCTCAATCCTAAAACTTCAATCCTCAATCCTCAATCCTCAATCCTCAATCCTCAATCATCAATCTTCAATCCTCAATCCTCAATTCTCTATCCTCAATCCTCAATTCTCTATCCTCAACCCTCAATCCACAATCGTCAATCCTCAATCCCCAATCCTCAATCTTCAATCCTCAATCATCAATCTTCAATCCTCAATCCTCATTCTTCAATCCTCAATACCCAATCCTCAATCTTCAATCCTCAATACTCAATTCTCAATTCTCAATCCTCAATCCTCAGTCCTCAGACCTCAAACATCAATACTCAACCCTCAGTCCTCGTCCTCAATCCACAACACTCAATCTTCAATCCTCAGTCCTCAATCCTCAATCCTCAATCCTCAAACCTCAATCCTCAACCGTCAGTCCTCGTCCTCAATCCTCAAACTTCAATCCTCAATCCTCAATCGTGAGTCATCAATACTCAATCTTCAATCCTCAATCCTCAATCCTCAATCCTCAATCCTCAATCCTCAATCCTAAATCTTCAATCCTCAATACTCAATCTTCAATCCCCAATCCTCAATCCTCAATCCTCAATTCTCATTCTTCAATCCTCAACACCCAATGCTCAATCTTCAATCCTCAATCCTCAATCCTCAATTCTCAATCCTCAATCCTCAATCGTCAGACCTCAAACATCAATACTCAACCCTCAGTCCTCGTACTCAATCCGCAACCCTCAATCCTCGATCCTCAAGCTTCAATCATCAATATTCAATCTTGAATCCTGAATCCTCAATCCTGAATCCTCAATCTTCAGCCCTTAGTCCTCAACAATCAGTTGTCAATCCTCAATCCCCAATAGAATATCCTCAATTCACAGATTTCAATACTCAATACTCTATCTGCAATCTTCAAATCTCTATCCTCAAACATCAATTCTCATCACTCAACACTGAACACTCAGTCCTGAATGTTCAATCCTCAATCCTCAATTCTCAATCTTCAATTCTCAATACTGAATCTTCAATCCTCAATCCTCAATCCTCAATCCTCAATCCTCAATCCTCAATCCTCAATCTTCAGTCCTAAGTCCCCAATACTCAACCTTCGATCCTCAATCCTCAATACTCAATCTTCAATCCTCAATCCTCAATCCTCAACCCTCAATTCTCATTCTTCAATCCTCAACACCCAATGCTCAATCTTCAATCCTCAATCCTCAATCCTCAATTCTCAATCCTCAATCCTCAATCCTCAGACCTCAAACATCAATACTCAACCCTCAGTCCTCGTCCTCAATCCACAACCCTCAATCCTCGATCCTCAAGCTTCAATCATCAATATTCAATCTTGAATCCTGAATCCTCAATCCTGAATCCTCAATCTTCACCCCTTAGTCCTCAACAATCAGTTGTCAATCCTCAATCCCCAATAGAATATCCTCAATTCACAGATTTCAATACTCAATACTCAATCTGCAATCTTCAAATCTCTATCCTCAAACATCAATTCTCATCACTCAACCCTGAACACTCAGTCCTGAATGTTCAATCCTCAATCCTCAATTCTCAATTTTCAATCCTCAATACTGAATCTTCAATCCTCAATCCTCAATCTTCAATCCTCAATACTCAACCTTCAATCCTCAATCCTCAATCCTCAATCCTCAATCCTCAATCCTCAATCCTCAATCCTCAATCTTCAGTCCTCAATACTCAATCTTCAATCCTCAATCCTTAATCCTCAACCCTCAGACCTCATCCTCAATCCTCAATCCTGAATGCTCAGTCATCAATACTCAATCTTCAATACTCAATCCTCAATCCTCAATCCTCAATCCTCAATCCTGAATGCTCAGTCATCAATACTCAATCTTCAATACTCAATCCTCAATCCTCAATCCTCAATCCTCAATCCTCAACCGTCAATCATCATTCCTCAAACCTCAATCCTCAACCCTCAGTCCTCATCCTCAATTCTGAGTTCTCAATCCTCAATCCTCAATCCTCAATCTTCAATCCTCAATAATCAATCTCCAATCCTAGATACTCAATCCCCAATCTTCAATCCTTAATACTCAATCTTCAATCCTCATTTCCCAGTCCTCAGTCTTCAATCCTCAATCCTCAATCCTCTATCCTCAATCCTCAGTCCTCAATCCTCAATCCTCATCCTCCAACCTCAATCCTCAACCGTTAGTCCTCGTCCTCAATCCTCAAACCTCAGTCCTCAATCCTCAATCTTGAATCATCAATACGCAATCTTCAATCCTCAATCCTCAATCCTCAATATTCAACACACAACCCTCAACAATCAATCCTCAATACTCAACCATCAATCCTCTATCCTCAGTTCTCAATCCACAATCCTCAATCCTCAGACCTCAAACATCAATACTCAACCCTGAGTCCTCGTCCACAATCCACAACCCTCAATCCTCAATCCTAAAACTTCAATCCTCAATCCTCAATCCTCAATCCTCAATCCTCAATCATCAATCTTCAATCCTCAATCCTCAATTCTCTATCCTCAATCCTCAATTCTCTATCCTCAACCCTCAATCCACAATCGTCAATCCTCAATCCCCAATCCTCAATCTTCAATCCTCAATCATCAATCTTCAATCCTCAATCCTCATTCTTCAATCCTCAATACCCAATCCTCAATCTTCAATCCTCAATACTCAATTCTCAATTCTCAATCCTCAATCCTCAGTCCTCAGACCTCAAACATCAATACTCAACCCTCAGTCCTCGTCCTCAATCCACAACACTCAATCTTCAATCCTCAGTCCTCAATCCTCAATCCTCAATCCTCAAACCTCAATCCTCAACCGTCAGTCCTCGTCCTCAATCCTCAAACTTCAATCCTCAATCCTCAATCGTGAGTCATCAATACTCAATCTTCAATCCTCAATCCTCAATCCTCAATCCTCAATCCTCAATCCTCAATCCTAAATCCTCAACCGTCAATCATCATTCCTCAAACCTCAATCCTCAACCCTCAGTCCTCATCCTCAATTCTGAGTTCTCAATCCTCAATCCTCAATCCTCAATCTTCAATCCTCAATAATCAATCTCCAATCCTAGATACTCAATCCCCAATCTTCAATCCTTAATACTCAATCTTCAATCCTCATTTCCCAGTCCTCAGTCTTCAATCCTCAATCCTCAATCCTCTATCCTCAATCCTCAATCCTCCAACCTCAATCCTCAACCGTTAGTCCTCGTCCTCAATCCTCAAACCTCAGTCCTCAATCCTCAATCTTGAATCATCAATACGCAATCTTCAATCCTCAATCCTCAATCCTCAATATTCAACACACAACCCTCAACAATCAATCCTCAATACTCAACCATCAATCCTCTATCCTCAGTTCTCAATCCACAATCCTCAATCCTCAGACCTCAAACATCAATACTCAACCCTGAGTCCTCGTCCACAATCCACAACCCTCAATCCTCAATCCTAAAACTTCAATCCTCAATCCTCAATCCTCAATCCTCAATCCTCAATCATCAATCTTCAATCCTCAATCCTCAATTCTCTATCCTCAATCCTCAATTCTCTATCCTCAACCCTCAATCCACAATCGTCAATCCTCAATCCCCAATCCTCAATCTTCAATCCTCAATCATCAATCTTCAATCCTCAATCCTCATTCTTCAATCCTCAATACCCAATCCTCAATCTTCAATCCTCAATACTCAATTCTCAATTCTCAATCCTCAATCCTCAGTCCTCAGACCTCAAACATCAATACTCAACCCTCAGTCCTCGTCCTCAATCCACAACACTCAATCTTCAATCCTCAGTCCTCAATCCTCAATCCTCAATCCTCAAACCTCAATCCTCAACCGTCAGTCCTCGTCCTCAATCCTCAAACTTCAATCCTCAATCCTCAATCGTGAGTCATCAATACTCAATCTTCAATCCTCAATCCTCAATCCTCAATCCTCAATCCTCAATCCTCAATCCTAAATCTTCAATCCTCAATACTCAATCTTCAATCCCCAATCCTCAATCCTCAATCCTCAATTCTCATTCTTCAATCCTCAACACCCAATGCTCAATCTTCAATCCTCAATCCTCAATCCTCAATTCTCAATCCTCAATCCTCAATCGTCAGACCTCAAACATCAATACTCAACCCTCAGTCCTCGTACTCAATCCGCAACCCTCAATCCTCGATCCTCAAGCTTCAATCATCAATATTCAATCTTGAATCCTGAATCCTCAATCCTGAATCCTCAATCTTCAGCCCTTAGTCCTCAACAATCAGTTGTCAATCCTCAATCCCCAATAGAATATCCTCAATTCACAGATTTCAATACTCAATACTCTATCTGCAATCTTCAAATCTCTATCCTCAAACATCAATTCTCATCACTCAACACTGAACACTCAGTCCTGAATGTTCAATCCTCAATCCTCAATTCTCAATCTTCAATTCTCAATACTGAATCTTCAATCCTCAATCCTCAATCCTCAATCCTCAATCCTCAATCCTCAATCCTCAATCTTCAGTCCTAAGTCCCCAATACTCAACCTTCGATCCTCAATCCTCAATCCTCAATCCTCAATCCTCAATCCTTAATCTTCAACCCTCAATACTCAATCTTCAATCCTCAATCCTCAATCCTCAATCCTCAATCCTCAATCCTCAATCCTAAATCTTCAATCCTCAATACTCAATCTTCAATCCTCAATCCTCAATCCTCAACCCTCAATTCTCATTCTTCAATCCTCAACACCCAATGCTCAATCTTCAATCCTCAATCCTCAATCCTCAATTCTCAATCCTCAATCCTCAATCCTCAGACCTCAAACATCAATACTCAACCCTCAGTCCTCGTCCTCAATCCACAACCCTCAATCCTCGATCCTCAAGCTTCAATCATCAATATTCAATCTTGAATCCTGAATCCTCAATCCTGAATCCTCAATCTTCACCCCTTAGTCCTCAACAATCAGTTGTCAATCCTCAATCCCCAATAGAATATCCTCAATTCACAGATTTCAATACTCAATACTCAATCTGCAATCTTCAAATCTCTATCCTCAAACATCAATTCTCATCACTCAACCCTGAACACTCAGTCCTGAATGTTCAATCCTCAATCCTCAATTCTCAATTTTCAATCCTCAATACTGAATCTTCAATCCTCAATCCTCAATCTTCAATCCTCAATACTCAACCTTCAATCCTCAATCCTCAATCCTCAATCCTCAATCCTCAATCCTCAATCCTCAATCCTCAATCTTCAGTCCTCAATACTCAATCTTCAATCCTCAATCCTTAATCCTCAACCCTCAGACCTCATCCTCAATCCTCAATCCTGAATGCTCAGTCATCAATACTCAATCTTCAATACTCAATCCTCAATCCTCAATCCTCAATCCTCAATCCTCAATCCTCAACCGTCAATCATCATTCCTCAAACCTCAATCCTCAACCCTCAGTCCTCATCCTCAATTCTGAGTTCTCAATCCTCAATCCTCAATCCTCAATCTTCAATCCTCAATAATCAATCTCCAATCCTAGATACTCAATCCCCAATCTTCAATCCTTAATACTCAATCTTCAATCCTCATTTCCCAGTCCTCAGTCTTCAATCCTCAATCCTCAATCCTCTATCCTCAATCCTCAATCCTCCAACCTCAATCCTCAACCGTTAGTCCTCGTCCTCAATCCTCAAACCTCAGTCCTCAATCCTCAATCTTGAATCATCAATACGCAATCTTCAATCCTCAATCCTCAATCCTCAATATTCAACACACAACCCTCAACAATCAATCCTCAATACTCAACCATCAATCCTCTATCCTCAGTTCTCAATCCACAATCCTCAATCCTCAGACCTCAAACATCAATACTCAACCCTGAGTCCTCGTCCACAATCCACAACCCTCAATCCTCAATCCTAAAACTTCAATCCTCAATCCTCAATCCTCAATCCTCAATCATCAATCTTCAATCCTCAATCCTCAATTCTCTATCCTCAATCCTCAATTCTCTATCCTCAACCCTCAATCCACAATCGTCAATCCTCAATCCCCAATCCTCAATCTTCAATCCTCAATCATCAATCTTCAATCCTCAATCCTCATTCTTCAATCCTCAATACCCAATCCTCAATCTTCAATCCTCAATACTCAATTCTCAATTCTCAATCCTCAATCCTCAGTCCTCAGACCTCAAACATCAATACTCAACCCTCAGTCCTCGTCCTCAATCCACAACACTCAATCTTCAATCCTCAGTCCTCAATCCTCAATCCTCAATCCTCAAACCTCAATCCTCAACCGTCAGTCCTCGTCCTCAATCCTCAAACTTCAATCCTCAATCCTCAATCGTGAGTCATCAATACTCAATCTTCAATCCTCAATCCTAAATCCTCAATCCTCAATCCTCAATCCTCAATCCTAAATCTTCAATCCTCAATACTCAATCTTCAATCCCCAATCCTCAATCCTCAATCCTCAATTCTCATTCTTCAATCCTCAACACCCAATGCTCAATCTTCAATCCTCAATCCTCAATCCTCAATTCTCAATCCTCAATCCTCAATCCTCAGACCTCAAACATCAATACTCAACCCTCAGTCCTCGTACTCAATCCGCAACCCTCAATCCTCGATCCTCAAGCTTCAATCATCAATATTCAATCTTGAATCCTGAATCCTCAATCCTGAATCCTCAATCTTCAGCCCTTAGTCCTCAACAATCAGTTGTCAATCCTCAATCCCCAATAGAATATCCTCAATTCACAGATTTCAATACTCAATACTCTATCTGCAATCTTCAAATCTCTATCCTCAAACATCAATTCTCATCACTCAACCCTGAACACACAGTCCTGAATGTTCAATCCTCAATCCTCAATTCTCAATCTTCAATCCTCAATACTGAACCTTCAATCCTCAATCCTCAATCCTCAATCCTCAATCCTTAAGCCTCAATCTTCAGACCTTAGTCCCCAATCCTCAACCTTCGATCCTCAATCCACAATCCTCAATCCTCAATCCTCAATCCTCAGTCCTCAGTCCTCAAACCTCAACCGTCAACCCTCAGTCATCAATCCTCAATCTTCAATACTCAATCGTCAATCCTCAGTGCTCAATCCTCAATCCTCAATCCTCGTTCCTCAAACCTCAATTCTCAACCCTCAGTCCTCATCCTCAATTCGCAATTCTCAATTCTCAATGCTGAGTCCTCAATCATCAAACCTCAAACCACAATCCTCAACCGTCAGTCCTCGTCCTCAATCCTCAACCCTCAATCCTCAATCCTCAATCCTCAATCTTCAATCCTCAATAACCAACATCCAATCCTAGATCCTCAATCCCCAATCCTCAATCCATAATACTCAATCTTCAACCCTCAATCCCCAGTCCTCAATCTTCAATCCTCAATGCTCAATCCTCAATCCTCAATCCTCAGTCCACAGTCCTCAATCCTCAATCCTCAAACCTCAATCCTCAATCGTCAGTCCTCATCCTCAATCCTCAACCCTCAATCCTCAATCCTCAATCTTCAGTCATCAATACTCAATCTTCAATCCTCAATCCTCAATCCTCAATCCTCAATACTCAATCCTCAATATTCAACACACAACCCTCAACCATCAGTCCTCAATACTCAACCATCAATCCTCAATACTCAACCATCAATCCTCAATTCTCAATACTCAATAGAATATCCTGAATTCTCATGGTTCAATACTCAATCGTCAATATTCAATAATCAAATCTCAATCCTCAAACATCAATTATCAACACTCAATCCTCAACACTCAGTCCTCTCTCTTCAATCCTCCATCCTCAATCCTCAATCCTCAATCCTCAAGCGTCAATCCTCGATCCTCAATCCACAACCCTCAATCCTCGGTCCTCAAACCTCAATCCCGAATCCTCAATCCTGAATCCTCAATCTTCAGCCCTCAGTCCTCAACAATCAATCCTCAATCCTCAATCCTCAGACCTCAAACATCAATACTCAACCCTCAGTCCTCGTCCTCAATCCACAACCCTCAATCCTCGATCCTCAAGCTTCAATCATCAATATTCAATCTTGAATCCTGAATCCTCAATCCTGAATCCTCAATCTTCACCCCTTAGTCCTCAACAATCAGTTGTCAATCCTCAATCCCCAATAGAATATCCTCAATTCACAGATTTCAATACTCAATACTCAATCTGCAATCTTCAAATCTCTATCCTCAAACATCAATTCTCATCACTCAACCCTGAACACTCAGTCCTGAATGTTCAATCCTCAATCCTCAATTCTCAATTTTCAATCCTCAATACTGAATCTTCAATCCTCAATCCTCAATCTTCAATCCTCAATACTCAACCTTCAATCCTCAATCCTCAATCCTCAATCCTCAATCCTCAATCCTCAATCCTCAATCCTCAATCTTCAGTCCTCAATACTCAATCTTCAATCCTCAATCCTCAATCCTCAACCCTCAGACCTCATCCTCAATCCTCAATTCTCAATCCTCAATTCTCAATCTTCAATCCTCAATCCTCCATCCTCAATCCTCAATCCTCAATCCACAATATTCAACACACAACCCTCAACCATCAATCCTCAATACTCAACCATCAATCCTCAATTCTCAATACTCAATAGAATATCCTGAATTCTCATGGTTCAATACTCATTCCACAATATTCAATAATCAAATCTCAATCCTCAAACATCAATTCTCAACACTCAATCCTCAACACTCAGTCCTCTCTCTTCAATCCTCCATCGTCAATCCTCAATCCTCAATCCTCAAGCGTCAATCCTCGATCCTCAATCCACAACCCCCAATCCTCGGTCCTCAAACCTCAATCCCGAATCCTCAATCCTGAATCCTCAATCTTCAGCCCTCAGTCCTCAACAATCAATCGTCAATCCTCAATCGTCAGACCTCAAACATCAATATTCAATCCTCAGTCCTCGTCCTCAATCCACAACACTCAATCCTCAATCCTCAATCTTCAATCATCAATATTCAATATTCAATCCTCAATACTCAATCCTCAATCCTCAATCCTCAATCCTCAGTCCTCAGTCCTGAAACCTCAACCGTCAACCCTCAGTCATCAATCCTCAATCTTCAATACTCAATCGTCAATCCTCAGTCCTCAATCCTCAATCCTCAATCCTCAGTCCTCAAACCTCAATCCTTAATCCTCAATCCTGAATCCTCAATCTTCAGCCCTCACTCCTCAACAATCAGTTGTCAATCCTCAATCCTCAATAGAATACCATCAATTCACAGTTTTCATTACTCAATGCTCAATCTGCAATCTTCAAATCTCTATCCACAAACATCAATCCTCATCACTCAACCCTCAAGACTCAGTCCCCAATCATCAATATTCAATCCTCAATTCTCAATCCTCAATCCACAATCCTCAACCTTCAATCCTCAATACTCAGTCTTCAATGCTCAATCCTCAATCCTCAATCCTCAATCCTCAATCCTCAATCCTCAATCATCAATATTCAATCTTCAATCCTCAATCCTCAATCCTCAATCCTCAATCCTCAATCCTCAATCTTTAATCCTCAATCCTCAGTCCTCAATCCTCAATCCTCAATCTTCAACCCCCAATACTCAATCTTCAATCCTCAATCCTCAATCCTCAATCCTCAATTCTCATTCTTCAATCCTCAACACCCAATGCTCAATCTTCAATCCTCAATCCTCAATCCTCAATTCTCAATCCTCAATCCTCAATCCTCAGACCTCAAACATCAATACTCAACCCTCAGTCCTCGTCCTGAATCCACAACCCTCAATCCTCGATCCTCAAGCTTCAATCATCAATATTCAATCTTGAATCCCGAATCCTCAATCCTGAATCCTCAATCTTCACCCCTTAGTCCTCAACAATCAGTTGTCAATCCTCCATCCCCAATAGAATATCCTCAATTCACAGATTTCAATACTCAATACTCAATCTGCAATCTTCAAATCTCTATCCTCAAACATCAATTCTCATCACTCAACCCTGAACACACAGTCCTGAATGTTCAATCCTCAATCCTCAATTCTCAATCTTCAATCCTCAATACTGAACCTTCAATCCTCAATCCTCAATCCTCAATCCTCAATCCTTAATCCTCAATCTTCAGACCTTAGTCCCCAATCCTCAACCTTCGATCCTCAATCCACAATCCTCAATCCTCAATCCTCAATCCTCAGTCCTCAGTCCTCAAACCTCAACCGTCAACCCTCAGCCATCAATCCTCAATCTTCAATACTCAATCGTCAATCCTCAGTGCTCAATCCTCAATCCTCAATCCTCGTTCCTCAAACCTCAATTCTCAACCCTCAGTCCTCATCCTCAATTCGCAATTCTCAATTCTCAATGCTCAGTCCTCAATCATCAAACCTCAAACCACAATCCTCAACCGTCAGTCCTCGTCCTCAATCCTCAACCCTCAATCCTCAATCCTCAATCCTCAATCTTCAATCCTCAATAACCAACATCCAATCCTAGATCCTCAATCCCCAATCCTCAATCCTTAATACTCAATCTTCAACCCTCAATCCCCAGTCCTCAATCTTCAATCCTCAATGCTCAATCCTCAATCCTCAATCCTCAGTCCACAGTCCTCAATCCTCAATCCTCAAACCTCAATCCTCAATCGTCAGTCCTCATCCTCAATCCTCAACCCTCAATCCTCAATCCTCAATCTTCAATCATCAATACTCAATCTTCAATCCTCAATCCTCAATCCTCAATCCTCAATACTCAATCCTCAATATTCAACACACAACCCTCAACCATCAGTCCTCAATACTCAACCATCAATCCTCAATACTCAACCATCAATCCTCAATTCTCAATACTCAATAGAATATCCTGAATTCTCATGGTTCAATACTCAATCGTCAATATTCAATAATCAAATCTCAATCCTCAAACATCAATTATCAACACTCAATCCTCAACACTCAGTCCTCTCTCTTCAATCCTCCATCCTCAATCCTCAATCCTCAATCCTCAAGCGTCAATCCTCGATCCTCAATCCACAACCCTCAATCCTCGGTCCTCAAACCTCAATCCCGAATCCTCAATCCTGAATCCTCAATCTTCAGCCCTCAGTCCTCAACAATCAATCGTCAATCCTCAATCCTCAGACCTCAAACATCAATACTCAACCCTCAGTCCTCGACCTCAGTCCACAACCCTCAATCCTCGATCCTCAATCTGCAATCATCAATATTCAAACTTGAATCCTGAATCCTCAATCCTCAATACTCAATCCTCTATCCACAATGTTCAATCCTCAATACCCAATCCTCAATCTTCAATCCTCAATCCTCAATCCTCAATTCTCAATCCTCAATCCTCATTCTTCAATCCTCAATGCCCAATCCTCAATCTTCAATCCTCAATCCCCAGGTCTCAATCTTCAATCCTCAATCCTCAATCCTCAATCCTCAATCGTCAATCTTCAATCCTCAATCCTCAATCCTCAACCCTCAATTCTCAATTCTCAATCCTCAATCCTTAATCCTCAGTCTTCAATCCTCAATAATCAATCTCCAATCCTTGATCCTCAATCCCCAATACTCAATCCTTAATCCTCAATCTTCAATCCTCAATCCTCAATGCTCAATCCTCAATCCTCAATCCTCAGTCTTCAATGCTCAATCCTGAATCCTCAATCTTCAGCCTTCAGTCCTCAACAATCAATGGTCAATCATCAATCCTCAATAGAATATCCTCAATTCACAGTTTTCAATACTCAATCCCCAATCTTCAATCTTCAAATCTCAATCCACAAGCATCAATTCTCATCACTCAACCCTCAACACTCTGTCCTCAATCTTCAATACTCAATCCTCAGTCCTCAATCTTCAATCCTCAATACTCAATCTTCAATCCTCAATCCTCAATTCTCTATCCTCAACCCTCAATACTCAATCCTCAATCCCCAACCCTCAATCTTCAATCCTCAATCATCAATCCTCAATCCTCAATCCTCAAACCTCAATCCTCAACCCTCTGTCCTCATCCTCAATTCTCAATTCTCAATCCTCAATCCTCAATCCTCAATCCTCAATCCTCAATACTCAATCCTCAATATTCAACACACAACCCTCAACCATCAGTCCTCAATACTCAACCATCAATCCTCAATACTCAACCATCATTCCTCAATTCTCAATACTCAATAGAATATCCTGAATTCTCATGGTTCAATACTCAATCGTCAATATTCAATAATCAAATCTCAATCCTCAAACATCAATTATCAACACTCAATCCTCAACACTCAGTCCTCTCTCTTCAATCCTCCATCCTCAATCCTCAATCCTCAATCCTCAAGCGTCAATCCTCGATCCTCAATCCTCAATCCTCAATTCTCAATTCTCAATCCTCAATCCTTAATCCTCAGTCTTCAATCCTCAATAATCAATCTCCAATCCTTGATCCTCAATCCCCAATACTCAATCCTTAATCCTCAATCTTCAATCCTCAATCCTCAATGCTCAATCCTCAATCCTCAATCCTCAGTCTTCAATGCTCAATCCTGAATCCTCAATCTTCAGCCTTCAGTCCTCAACAATCAATGGTCAATCATCAATCCTCAATAGAATATCCTCAATTCACAGTTTTCAATACTCAATCCCCAATCTTCAATCTTCAAATCTCAATCCACAAGCATCAATTCTCATCACTCAACCCTCAACACTCTGTCCTCAATCTTCAATACTCAATCCTCAGTCCTCAATCTTCAATCCTCAATACTCAATCTTCAATCCTCAATCCTCAATTCTCTATCCTCAACCCTCAATACTCAATCCTCAATCCCCAACCCTCAATCTTCAATCCTCAATCATCAATCCTCAATCCTCAATCCTCAAACCTCAATCCTCAACCCTCTGTCCTCATCCTCAATTCTCAATTCTCAATCCTCAATCCTCAATCCTCAATCTTCAATCCTCAATAACCAACATCCAATCCTAGATCCTCAATCCCCAATCATCAATCCTTAATCCTCAATCTTCAATCCTCAATCCCCAGTCCTCAATCTTCAATCCTCAATGTGCAATCCTTAATCCTCAATCCTCAGTCCACAATCCTCACTCCTCAATCCACAAGCCTCAATCCTCAACCGTCAGTCATCATCCTCAATCCTCAACCCTCAATCGTCAATCCTCAATCTTCAATCATCAATACTCAATCTTCAATCCTCAATCCTCAATCCTCAATCCTCAACCCTCAATCCTCAATATTCAACACACAACCCTCAACCATCAATCCTCAATACTCAACCATCAATCCTCAATACTCAACCATCAATCCTCAATTCTCAATACTCAATAGAATATCCTGAATTCTCATGGTTCAATACTCAATCCACAAAGTTCAATAATCAAATCTCAATCCTCAAACATCAATTTTCAACACTCAATCATCAATACTCGGTCCTCTCTCTTCAATCCTCCATCCTCAATCCTCAATCCTCAAGCGTCAATCCTCAATCCTCAATCCTCAACACTCAATCCTCAGACCTCAAACCTCAATCCGGAAGCCTCAATCCTGAATCCTCAATCCTCAATCCTCAATCGTCAATCTTCAATCCTCAATACTCTATCTTCAATCCTCAACCCTCAATCCTCAATACTCAATCCTCAATCCTCATTCTTCAATCCTCAATACCCAATCCTCAATCTTCAAACCTCAATCCTCAATTCTCAATACTCAATAGAATATCCTGAATTCTTATGGTTCAATACTCAATCCACAAAGTTCAATAATCAAATCTCAATCCTCAAACATGAATTTTCAACACTCAATCCTCAATACTCAGTCCTCTCTCTTCAATACTCCATCCTCAATCCTCAATCCTCAATCCTCAACCCTCAATCCTCAATCCTCAAACCTCAATTTTCAATCCTCAATACTCAATCTTCAATCAATCCTCAATCCTCAACCCTCAGTCCTCAATCGTCAGTCCTCAATCCTCAATACTCAATCTTCAAGCCTCAATCCTCAATCCTCAAACCTCAATCCTCAATCCTCAATCCTCAATCTTCAATTCTCAATACTCAATCTGCAATCGTCAATCCTCAATCCTCAATCCTCGATCCTCATTCTTCAATCCTCAATACCCAATCCTCAATCTTCAATCCTCAATCCTCAATCCTCAATTCTCAATCCCCAATCCTCAGACCTCAATCATCAATACTCAACCCTGAGTCCTCTTCCTCAATTCTCTATTCTCAATCCTGAATCCTTAATCCTCAGACTTCAATCCTCAATAATCAATCTCCAATCCTAGATGCTCAATCCCCAATACTCAATCCTTAATCCTCAATCTTCAATCCTCAATCCCCAGGCCTCAATCTTCGATCCTCAATCCCCAAAACTCAATCCTCAACCGTCAGTCCTCGTCCTCAATACTCTACCCTCAATCCTGAATATTCAACACACAACACTCAACCATCAATCCTCAATACTCAACCATCAATCCTCAATTCTCAATACTCAACATAATATCCTGAATTCTCATGATTGAATACTCAATCCTCAATATTCAATAATCAAACCTCAATCCTCAAACATCAATTCTCAACACTCAATACTCAATACTCAGTCCTCCCTCTTCAATCCTCCGTCCTCAATCCTCAATCCTCAAGCGTCAATCCTCAATCCTCAATCCTCAGACCTCAATCATCAATACTCAACCCTGAGTCCTCGTCCTCAATCCAAAACCCTCAATCCTGAATACTTAATCTTCAATCCTCAATCCTCGGTCCTCAATCCTCAATCCTCAATCCTCAGTCCTCAAACCTCAATCCTTAATCCTCAATCCTGAATCCTCAATCTTCAGCCCTCACTCCTCAACAATCAGTTGTCAATCCTCAATCCTCAATAGAATACCATCAATTCACAGTTTTCATTACTCAATACTCAATCTGCAATCCTCAAATCTCTGTCCACAAACATCAATCCTCATCACTCAACCCTCAACACTCAGTCCCCAATCATCAATATTCAACCCTCAATTCTCAATCCTCAATCCACAATCCTCAACCTTCAATCCTCAATACTCAGTCTTCAATGCTCAATCCTCAAACCTCAATCCTCAATCCTCAATCCTCAATCCTCAATCATCAATATTCAATCTTTAATCCTCAATCCTCAATCCTCAATCCTCAATCCTCAATCCTCAATCTTTAATCCTCAATCCTCAGTCCTCAATCCTCAATCCTCAATCTTCAACCCTCAATACTCAATCTTCAATCCTCAATCCTCAATCCTCAATCCTCAATCCTCAATCCTCAATCCTAAATCTTCAATCCTCAATACTCAATCTTCAATCCTCAATCCTCAATCCTCAATCCTCAATTCTCATTCTTCAATCCTCAACACCCAATGCTCAATCTTCAATCCTCAATCCTCAATCCTCAATTCTCAATCCTCAATCCGCAATCCTCAGACCTCAAAAATCAATACTCAACCCTCAGTCCTCGTGCTGAATCCACAACCCTCAATCCTCGATCCTCAAGCTTCAATCATCAATATTCAATCTTGAATCCTGAATCCTCAATCCTGAATCCTCAATCTTCACCCCTTAGTCCTCAACAATCAGTTGTCAATCCTCCATCCCCAATAGAATATCCTCAATTCACAGATTTCAATACTCAATACTCAATCTGCAATCTTCAAATCTCTATCCTCAAACATCAATTCTCATCACTCAACCCTGAACACTCAGTCCTGAATGTTCAATCCTCAATCCTCAATTCTCAATCTTCAATCCTCAATACTGAACCTTCAATCCTCAATCCTCAATCCTCAATCCTCAATCCTTAATCCTCAATCTTCAGACCTTAGTCCCCAATCCTCAACCTTCGATCCTCAATCCTCAATCCTCAATCCTCAATCCTCAATCCTCAGTCCTCAGTCCTCAAACCTCAACCGTCAACCCTCAGTCATCAATCCTCAATCTTCAATACTCAATCGTCAATCCTCAGTGCTCAATCCTCAATCCTCAATCCTCGTTCCCCAAACCTCAATTCTCAACCCTCAGTCCTCATCCTCAATTCGCAATTCTCAATTCTCAATGCTCAGTCCTCAATCATCAAACCTCAAACCCCAATCCTCAAACCGTCAGTCCTCATCCTCAATCCTCAACCGTCAATCCTCAATCCTCAGTCCTCAATCTTCAATCCTCAATAACCAACATCCAATCCTAGATCCTCAATCCCCAATCCTCAATCCTTAATCCTCAATCTTCAATCCTCAATCCCCAGTCCTCAATCTTCAATCCTCAATGCTCAATCCTCAATCCTCAATCCTCAGTCCACAGTCCTCAATCCTCAATCCTCAAACCTCAATCCTCAACCGTCAGTCCTCATCCTCAATCCTCAACCCTCAATCCTCAATCCTCAATCTTCAATCATCAATACTCAATCTTCAATCCTCAATCCTCAATCCTCAATCCTCAATACTCAATCCTCAATATTCAACACACAACCCTCAACCATCAGTCCTCAATACTCAACCATCAATCCTCAATACTCAACCATCAATCCTCAATTCTCAATACTCAATAGAATATCCTGAATTCTCATGGTTCAATACTCAATCCTCAATATTCAATAATCAAATCTCAATCCTCAAACATCAATTATCAACACTCAATCCTCAACACTCAGTCCTCTCTCTTCAATCCTCCATCCTCAATCCTCAATCCTCAATCCTCAAGCGTCAATCCTCGATCCTCAATTCACAACCCTCAATCCTCGGTCCTCAAACCTCAATCCCGAATCCTCAATCCTGAATCCTCAATCTTCAGCCCTCAGTCCTCAACAATCAATCGTCAATCCTCAATCGTCAGACCTCAAACATCAATATTCAATCCTCAGTCCTCGACCTCAATCCACAACACTCAATCCTCAATCCTCAATCTTCAATCATCAATATTCAATCTTCAATCCTCAATACTCAATCCTCAATCCTCAATCCTCAATCCTCAACCTTCAATCCTCAATCCTCAATACTCAATCCTCAATCCTCAATCTTCAATCCTCAATACTCAATCCTCAATCCTCAATCCTCATTCTTCAATCCTCAATACCCAATCCTCAATCTTCAATCCTCAATCCTCAATCCACAATTCTCAATCCTCAATCCTGAATCCTCAATCCTCAATCTTCAATCCTCAATACTCAATCTTCAATCCTCAATCCTCAATCCTCAATTCTCAATCCTCAATCCTCAATCCTCAAACCTCAAACATCAATACTCAACCCTCAGTCCTCGTCCTCAGTTCACAACCCTCAATCCTCGATCCTCAATCTTCAATCATCAATATTCAATCTTGAATCCTGAATCCTCAATCCTCAATACTCAATCCTCTATCCCCTCTGTTCAATCCTCAATACCCAATCCTCAATCTTCAGTCCTCAATTCTCAATCCTCAATCCTCAATCCTCAAACCTCAAACATCAATACTCAACCCTCAGTCCTCGTCCTCAGTTCACAACCCTCAATCCTCGATCCTCAATCTTCAATCATCAATATTCAATCTTGAATCCTGAATCCTCAATCCTCAATACTCAATCCTCTATCCCCTCTGTTCAATCCTCAATACCCAATCCTCAATCTTCAGTCCTCAATTCTCAATCCTCAATTCTCAATCCTCAATCCTCATTCTTCAATCCTCAATACCCAATCCTCAACCCTCAATATTCAATCCTCAATACTCAGTCTTCAATGCTCCATCCTGAATACTCAATCTTCAGCCTTCAGTCCTCAACAATCAATGGTCAATCATCAATCCTCAATAGAATATCCTCAATTCACAGTTTTCAATACTCAATCCCCAATCTTCAATCTTCAAATCTCAATCCACAAGCATCAATTCTCATCACTCAACCCTCAACAATCAGTCCTCAATCTTCAATACTCAATCCTCAGTCCTCAATCTTCAATCCTCAATACTCAATCTTGAATCCTCAATCCTCAATTCTCTATCCTCAACCCTCAATACTCAATCCTCAATCCCAAACCCTCAATCTTCAATCCTCAATCATCAATCCTCAATCCTCAATCCTCAAACCTCAATCCTCAACCCTCTGTCCTCATCCTCAATTCTCAATTCTCAATCCTCAATCCTTAATCCTCAGTCTTCAATCCTCAGTAATCAATCTCCAATCCTAGATCCTCAATCCCCAATCCTCAATCCTTAATCCTCAATCTTCAATCCTCAATCCCCAGGCCTCAATCTTCAATCCTCAATGCTCAATCCTCAATCCTCAATCCTCAGTCCACAATCCCCAATCCTCAATCCTCAAACCTCAATCCTCAGCCGCCAGTCCTCGTCCTCAATCCTCAACACTCAATGCTCAATCCTCAATCTTCAATCATCAATACTCAATATTCAATCTTCAACTCTCAATCCTCAATCCTCAATCCTCAATCCTCAATCCTCAAACCTCAATCCTCAACCGTCAGTCCTCGCCCTCAATCCTCAACCCTCAATCCTCAATCCTCAATCTTCAATCATCAATACTCAATCTTCAATCTTCAACCCTCAATGCTCAATCGTCAATCCTCAATCCTCAATCCTCAATCCTCAATATTCGACACACAACCCTCAACCATCAATCCTCAATAATCAACCATCAATCCTCAATTCTCAATACTCAACATAGTATCCTGAATTCTCATGATTCAATACTCAATCCTCAATATTCAATAATCAAATCTCAATCCTCAAACATCAATTCTCAACACTCAATCCTCAATACTCAGTACTCTCTCTTCAATCCTCCGTCCTCAATCCTCAATCCTCAAGCGTCAATCCTCAATCCTCAATCCTCAGACCTCAAACATCAATACTCAACCCTGAGTCCTCGTCCTCAATACACAACCCTCAATCCTCAATCCTCAATCTTCAATCCTCAATCCTCAATCATCAATCCTCAATCTTCAATCCTCAATCTTTAATCCTCAATCCTCAGTCCTCAATCCTCAATCCTCAATCTTCAACCCTCAATACTCAATCTTCAATCCTCAATCCTCAATCCTCAATCCTCAATCCTCAATCCTCAATCCTAAATCTTCAATCCTCAATACTCAATCTTCAATCCTCAATCCTCAATCCTCAATCCTCAATTCTCATTCTTCAATCCTCAACACCCAATGCTCAATCTTCAATCCTCAATCCTCAATCCTCAATTCTCAATCCTCAATCCGCAATCCTCAGACCTCAAAAATCAATACTCAACCCTCAGTCCTCGTGCTGAATCCACAACCCTCAATCCTCGATCCTCAAGCTTCAATCATCAATATTCAATCTTGAATCCTGAATCCTCAATCCTGAATCCTCAATCTTCACCCCTTAGTCCTCAACAATCAGTTGTCAATCCTCCATCCCCAATAGAATATCCTCAATTCACAGATTTCAATACTCAATACTCAATCTGCAATCTTCAAATCTCTATCCTCAAACATCAATTCTCATCACTCAACCCTGAACACTCAGTCCTGAATGTTCAATCCTCAATCCTCAATTCTCAATCTTCAATCCTCAATACTGAACCTTCAATCCTCAATCCTCAATCCTCAATCCTCAATCCTTAATCCTCAATCTTCAGACCTTAGTCCCCAATCCTCAACCTTCGATCCTCAATCCTCAATCCTCAATCCTCAATCCTCAATCCTCAGTCCTCAGTCCTCAAACCTCAACCGTCAACCCTCAGTCATCAATCCTCAATCTTCAATACTCAATCGTCAATCCTCAGTGCTCAATCCTCAATCCTCAATCCTCGTTCCCCAAACCTCAATTCTCAACCCTCAGTCCTCATCCTCAATTCGCAATTCTCAATTCTCAATGCTCAGTCCTCAATCATCAAACCTCAAACCCCAATCCTCAAACCGTCAGTCCTCATCCTCAATCCTCAACCGTCAATCCTCAATCCTCAGTCCTCAATCTTCAATCCTCAATAACCAACATCCAATCCTAGATCCTCAATCCCCAATCCTCAATCCTTAATCCTCAATCTTCAATCCTCAATCCCCAGTCCTCAATCTTCAATCCTCAATGCTCAATCCTCAATCCTCAATCCTCAGTCCACAGTCCTCAATCCTCAATCCTCAAACCTCAATCCTCAACCGTCAGTCCTCATCCTCAATCCTCAACCCTCAATCCTCAATCCTCAATCTTCAATCATCAATACTCAATCTTCAATCCTCAATCCTCAATCCTCAATCCTCAATACTCAATCCTCAATATTCAACACACAACCCTCAACCATCAGTCCTCAATACTCAACCATCAATCCTCAATACTCAACCATCAATCCTCAATTCTCAATACTCAATAGAATATCCTGAATTCTCATGGTTCAATACTCAATCCTCAATATTCAATAATCAAATCTCAATCCTCAAACATCAATTATCAACACTCAATCCTCAACACTCAGTCCTCTCTCTTCAATCCTCCATCCTCAATCCTCAATCCTCAATCCTCAAGCGTCAATCCTCGATCCTCAATTCACAACCCTCAATCCTCGGTCCTCAAACCTCAATCCCGAATCCTCAATCCTGAATCCTCAATCTTCAGCCCTCAGTCCTCAACAATCAATCGTCAATCCTCAATCGTCAGACCTCAAACATCAATATTCAATCCTCAGTCCTCGACCTCAATCCACAACACTCAATCCTCAATCCTCAATCTTCAATCATCAATATTCAATCTTCAATCCTCAATACTCAATCCTCAATCCTCAATCCTCAATCCTCAACCTTCAATCCTCAATCCTCAATACTCAATCCTCAATCCTCAATCTTCAATCCTCAATACTCAATCCTCAATCCTCAATCCTCATTCTTCAATCCTCAATACCCAATCCTCAATCTTCAATCCTCAATCCTCAATCCACAATTCTCAATCCTCAATCCTGAATCCTCAATCCTCAATCTTCAATCCTCAATACTCAATCTTCAATCCTCAATCCTCAATCCTCAATTCTCAATCCTCAATCCTCAATCCTCAAACCTCAAACATCAATACTCAACCCTCAGTCCTCGTCCTCAGTTCACAACCCTCAATCCTCGATCCTCAATCTTCAATCATCAATATTCAATCTTGAATCCTGAATCCTCAATCCTCAATACTCAATCCTCTATCCCCTCTGTTCAATCCTCAATACCCAATCCTCAATCTTCAGTCCTCAATTCTCAATCCTCAATCCTCAATCCTCAAACCTCAAACATCAATACTCAACCCTCAGTCCTCGTCCTCAGTTCACAACCCTCAATCCTCGATCCTCAATCTTCAATCATCAATATTCAATCTTGAATCCTGAATCCTCAATCCTCAATACTCAATCCTCTATCCCCTCTGTTCAATCCTCAATACCCAATCCTCAATCTTCAGTCCTCAATTCTCAATCCTCAATTCTCAATCCTCAATCCTCATTCTTCAATCCTCAATACCCAATCCTCAACCCTCAATATTCAATCCTCAATACTCAGTCTTCAATGCTCCATCCTGAATACTCAATCTTCAGCCTTCAGTCCTCAACAATCAATGGTCAATCATCAATCCTCAATAGAATATCCTCAATTCACAGTTTTCAATACTCAATCCCCAATCTTCAATCTTCAAATCTCAATCCACAAGCATCAATTCTCATCACTCAACCCTCAACAATCAGTCCTCAATCTTCAATACTCAATCCTCAGTCCTCAATCTTCAATCCTCAATACTCAATCTTGAATCCTCAATCCTCAATTCTCTATCCTCAACCCTCAATACTCAATCCTCAATCCCAAACCCTCAATCTTCAATCCTCAATCATCAATCCTCAATCCTCAATCCTCAAACCTCAATCCTCAACCCTCTGTCCTCATCCTCAATTCTCAATTCTCAATCCTCAATCCTTAATCCTCAGTCTTCAATCCTCAGTAATCAATCTCCAATCCTAGATCCTCAATCCCCAATCCTCAATCCTTAATCCTCAATCTTCAATCCTCAATCCCCAGGCCTCAATCTTCAATCCTCAATGCTCAATCCTCAATCCTCAATCCTCAGTCCACAATCCCCAATCCTCAATCCTCAAACCTCAATCCTCAGCCGCCAGTCCTCGTCCTCAATCCTCAACACTCAATGCTCAATCCTCAATCTTCAATCATCAATACTCAATATTCAATCTTCAACTCTCAATCCTCAATCCTCAATCCTCAATCCTCAATCCTCAAACCTCAATCCTCAACCGTCAGTCCTCGCCCTCAATCCTCAACCCTCAATCCTCAATCCTCAATCTTCAATCATCAATACTCAATCTTCAATCTTCAACCCTCAATGCTCAATCGTCAATCCTCAATCCTCAATCCTCAATCCTCAATATTCGACACACAACCCTCAACCATCAATCCTCAATAATCAACCATCAATCCTCAATTCTCAATACTCAACATAGTATCCTGAATTCTCATGATTCAATACTCAATCCTCAATATTCAATAATCAAATCTCAATCCTCAAACATCAATTCTCAACACTCAATCCTCAATACTCAGTACTCTCTCTTCAATCCTCCGTCCTCAATCCTCAATCCTCAAGCGTCAATCCTCAATCCTCAATCCTCAGACCTCAAACATCAATACTCAACCCTGAGTCCTCGTCCTCAATACACAACCCTCAATCCTCAATCCTCAATCTTCAATCCTCAATCCTCAATCATCAATCCTCAATCTTCAATCCTCAATCCTCAATCCTCAATCCTCAATCTTCAACCCTCAATCCTCAATCCTCAATCTTCAATCCTCAATGTTCAATCCTCAACACTGAATGTTCAATCGTCAATCCTCAATCCTCAATACTAAATCCTCAATCCTCAATCCTGAATCTTCAATCCTCAGTCCCCAATCCTCAACATTCAATCCTCAATCCTCAATCCTCAATCCTCAATCCTCAGTCCTCAATCCTCAGTCCTCAGTCCTCAAACCTCGACCGTCAACCCTCAGTCATCAATCCTCAATCTTCAATACTCTATCGTCAATCCTCAGTCCTCAATCCTCAATCCTAAATCCTCGTTCCTCAAACCTCAATCCTCAACCCTCAGTCCTCATCCGCAATTCTCAATTCTCAATGCTCAGTCCTCAATCCTCAATCCTCAACACTCAATCCTCAATCCTCAATCCTCAATCTTCAATCCTCAATAACCAACATCCAATCCTAGATCCTCAATCCCCAATCAGCAATCCTTAATCCTCAATCTTCAATCCTCAATCCCCAGTCCTAAATCTTCAATCCTCAATGTGCAATCCTCAATCCTCAATCCTCAGTCCACAATCCTCAATCCTCAATCCACAAACCTCAATCCTCAACCGTCAGTCATCATCCTCAATCCTCAACCCTCAATCCTCAATCCTCAATCTTCAATCATCAATACTCAATTGTCAATCCTCAATCCTCAATCCTCAATCCTCAATCCTCAATCCTCAATCCTCAATCCTCAATCCTCAATATTCAACACACAACCCTCAACCATCAATCCTCAATACTCAACCATCAATCCTCAATACTCAACCATCAATCCTCAATACTCAACCATCAATCCTCAATTCTCAATACTCAATAGAATATCCTGAATTCTCATGGTTCAATACTCAATCCACAATATTCAATAATCAAATCTCTATCCTCAAACATCAATTCTCTACACACAATCCTCAACACTCAGTCCTCTCTCTTCAATCCTCCATCCTCAATACTCAATCCTCAATCCTCAGTCCTCAATCCTCAATCCTCAATCCTCCAACCTCAATCCTCAACCGTCAGTCCTCGTCCTCAATCCTCAAACCTCAATCCTCAATCCTCAATCTTCAATCATCAATAATCAATCTTCAATACTCAATCCTCAATCCTTAATCCTCAATCCTCAATCCTCAATATTCAACACACAACCCTCCACCATCAATCCTCAATACTCAACCATCAATCCTCAATTCTCAATACTCAATAGAATATCCTGAATTCTCATGGTTCAATACTCAATCCACAAAGTTCAATAATCAAATCTCAATCCTCAAACATCAATTTTCAACACTCAATCCTCAATACTCGGTCCTCTCTCTTCAATTCTCCATCCTCAATCCTCAATCCTCAAGCGTCAATCCTCAATCTTCAATCCTCAGCCCTCAATCCTCAGTCCTCAAACCTCAATCCGGAATCCTCAATCCTGAATCCTCAATCCTCAATCCTCAATCGTCAATCTTCAATCCTCAATACTCAATCTTCAATCCTCAATCCTCAATCCTCAATCCTCAATCCTCAGTCCGCAATCCTCAATCCTCAATCCTCAATCCTCAATCTTCAATCCTCAGTCCCAAATCCTCAATCTTCAATCCTCAATACTCAATCTTCAATCCTCAATCGTCAATCCTCAATCCTCAATCCTCATTCTTCAATCCTGAATACCCAATCCTCAATCCTCAATCCTCAATCCTCATTCTTCAATCCTCAATACCCAATCCTCAATCTTCAGTCCTCAATCCTCATTCCTCAATTCTCAATCATCAATCCTCAATCCTCAGACCTCAATACTCAACCCTGAGTCCTCGACCTCAATCCACAACCCTCAATCCTCAATCCTCAATCTTCAATCCTCAATCCTCAATCCTCTATCCTCAATCCTCAATCCTCAATCCCCAATCATCAATCTTCAATCCTCAATCCTCAATTCTCTATCCTCAACCCTCAATACACAATCGTCAATCCTCAATCCCCAATCCTCAATCTTCAATCCTCAATCATCAATCTTCAATCCTCAATCCTCAAACTTCAATCCTCAACCCTCAGTCCGCATCCTCAATTCTCAATTCTCAATCCTCAATCCTTAATCCTCAGTCTTCAATCCTCAATAATCAATCTCCAATCCTAGATCCTCAATCCCCAATCCTCAATCTTCAATCCTCAATCATCAATCCTCAGTCCTCAATCCCCAAACCTCAATCCTCAACCCTCAGTCCTCATCCTCAATTCTCAATTCTCAATCCTAAGTCCTTAATCCTCAGTCTTCAATCCTCAATAATCAATCTCCAATCCTAGATCCTCAATCCCCAATCCTCAATCCTTAATCCTCAATCTTCAATCCTCAATCCCCAGGCCTCAATCCTCAGTCCTCAATCCTCAATCCTCAATCCTCCAACCTCAATCCTCGACCGTCAGTCCTCGTCCTCAATCCTCAAACCTCAATCCTCAATCCTCAATCTTCAATCATCAATAATCAATCTTCAATACTCAATCCTCAATCCTCAATCCCCAATCCTCAATCCTCAATATTCAACACGCAACCCTCCACCATCAATCCTCAATACTCAACCATCAATCCTCAATTCTCAATACTCAATAGAATATCCTGAATTCTCATGGTTCAATACTCAATCCACAAAGTTCAATAATCAAATCTCAATCCTCAAATATGAATTTTCAACACTCAATCCTCAATACTCAGTCCTCTCTCTTCAATCCTCCATCCTCAATCCTCAATCCTCAAGCGTCAATCCTCAATCCTCAATCCTCAACACTCAATCCTCAGTCCTTAAACCTCAATCCGGAAGCCTCAATCCTGAATCCTCAATCCTGAATCCTCAATCGTCAATCTTCAATCCTCAATACTCAATCTTCAATCCTCAACCCTCAATCCTCAATACTCAATCCTCAATCCTCATTCTTCAATCCTCAATACCCAATCCTCAATCTTCAAACCTCAATCCTCAATTCTCAATACTCAATAGAATATCCTGAATTCTCATGGTTCAATACTCAATCCACAAAGTTCAATAATCAAATCTCAATCCTCAAACATGAATTTTCAACACTCAATCCTCAATACTCAGTCCTCTCTCTTCAATCCTCCATCCTCAATCCTCAATCCTCAATCCTCAACCCTCAATCCTCAATCCTCAAACCTCAATTTTCAATCCTCAATACTCAATCTTCAATCCTCAATCCTCAATCCTCAACCCTCAATCCTCAATCGTCAGTCCTCAATCCTCAATACTCAATCTTCAATCCTCAATCCTCAATCCTCAAACCTCAATCCTCAATCCTCAATCCTCAATCTTCAATCCTCAATACTCAATCTGCAATCGTCAATCCTCAATCCTCAATCCTCGATCCTCATTCTTCAATCCTCAATACCCAATCCTCAATCTTCAATCCTCAATCCTCAATCCTCAATTCTCAATCCTCAATCCTCATTCTTCAATCCTCAATACCCAATCCTCAATTCTCAATATTCAATCGTCAATACTCAATCTTCAATCCTCAAACCTCAATCCTCAATCCTCAATCCTCAATCCTCAATCCTCAATCCTCAATCCTCAATCCTCAATCCTCAATCCTCAATCCTCAATCCTCAGTCGTCAATCGTCAATCTTCAATACTCAATAATCAATCACCAATCCTAGATCCTCAATCCCCAATCCTCAATCCTTAATCCTCAATCTTCAATCCTCAATCCCCAGTCCTCAATCTTCAATCCTCAATTCTCAATCCTCAAACCTCAATCCTCAATATTCAACACACAACCCTCAACCATCAATCCTCAATACTCAACCATCAATCCTCAGTCCCCAATCCTCAATATTCAATCCTCAATTCTCAATCCTGAATCAACAATCCTCAACCTTCAATCCTCAATACTCAGTCTTCAATGCTCAATCCTCAATCCTCAATCCTCAATCCTCAATCCTCAACCCTCAATCGTCAGTCTTCAATCCTCAATACTCAATCTTCATTCCTTAATCCTCAATCCTCAAACCTCAATCCTCAATCCTCAATCCTCAATCTTCAATCCTCAATACTCAATCTGCAATCTTCAATCCTCAATCCTCAATCCTCAATCCTCATTCTTCAATCCTCAACACCCAATCCTCAATCGTCAATCCTCACTCCTCAATCCACAATTCTCAATCCTCAATCCTCAATCCTCAGACCTCAAACATCAATATTCAGCCCCCAGTCCTCGTCCTCAAACCACAACCCTCAATCCTCTATCCTCAATCTTCAATCATGAATATTCAATCTTCAATCCTCAATCCTCAATCCTCAATCCTCAATCCTCAATCTTTAATCCTCAATCCTCAGTCCTCAATCCTCAATCCTCAATCTTCAACCCTCAGTACTCACTCTTCAATCCTCAGTCCTCAATCCTCAATCCACAATCCTCAATCCTCAATCCTCAATCTTCAATCCTCAATACTCAATCTTCAATCCTCAATCCTCAATCCTCAATCCTCAGTCCTCAATCCTCATTCTTCAATCCTCAACACCCAATCCTCAATCTTCAATCCTCAATCCTCAATCCTCAATTCTCAATCCTCAATCCTCAATCCTCAGACCTCAAACGTCAATACTCAACCCTCAGTCCTCGTCCTCAATCCACAACACTCAATCCTCGAACCTCAATCTTCAATCATCAATCCTCAATTCTCGATCTCCAACCCTCAATCCTCAATCCTCAATCCCCAATCCTCAATCTCCAATCCTCAATCATCAATCCTCAATCTTCAACCCTCAGTACTCAATCCTCAATCCCCAATCCTCAATCCTCATTCTTCAATCCTCAATACCCAATCCTCAATCTTCAATCCTCAATCCTCAATCCTCAAGTCTCAATCCTCAATCCTCAGGCCTCAGTCCTCAAACCTCAATCCTCAGCCCTCAGACCTCATCCTCAATGCTCAATACTCAATCGTCAATCCTCAATCCTCAATCCTCAATCTTCAATACTCAATACTCAATCTTCAATCCTCAATCCTCAAACCTCAATCCTCTACCGTCAGTCCTCGTCCTCAATTCTCAATCCTCAATACTCAATCCTCAATCCTCAATCTTCAATCCTCAATAATCAATCTCCAATCCTGGATCCTCAATCCCCAATCATAAAATCCTTAATCCTCAATCTTCAATTCTCGATCTCCTGTCCTCAATCTTCAATCCTCAATGCTCAATCCCCAACCCTCAGTCCTCAATCCTCAATCCTCATTCAACAATCCTCAATTCCCAATCCTCAATCTTCAATCCTCAATCCTCAATACTCAATTCTCATCACTCAACCGTCAACACTCAGTCCCCAATCCTCAATCATCAATCCTCAATCCCCAATCCTCAATCTTCATCCCTCAATACTCAATCCTCAATCCTCAATCCTCAATCCTCAATCCTCAATCCTCAATCCTCAATCCTCAATACTCAATCTTCAATCCTTAATACTCAATCTTCAATCTTCAATCCTCAATACTCAACCATCAACCCTCATTCTTCAATCCTCAGTACCCAATCCTCAATCTTCAATCCTCAATCGTCAATCCTCAATTCGCAATACTCAATCGTCAATCCTCAGACCTCAAGCATCAATACTCAAACCTCAGTACTCTATCCTCAATCATCAATCCTCAATCTTCAATACTCAACCCTCAATCCTCGAACCTCAATCCTCAATACTCAACCATCAATCCTCAATTCTCAATACTCAATAGAATATCCTGAATTCTCAGGATTCTATACTCAAACCTCAATCCTCAACCCTCAGCACTCATTCTCAATCCTCAATCCACAATGCTCAAACCTCAATCCTCAACCGTCAGTCCTCGTCCTCAATCCTCAACCCTCAATCCTCAATCAACAATCTTCAATCATCAATACTCAATCTTCAATCCTCAATCCTCAATCCTCAATCCTCAATCCTCAATAGTCAATATTCAACACTCAACCCTCAACCATCAATCCTCAATACTCAACCATCAATCCTCAATTCTCAATACTCAATAGAATATCCTGAATTCTCATGGTTCAATACTCTATCCACAATATTCAATAATCAAATCTCAATCCTCAAACATCAATTCTCAACACTCAATCCTCAACACTCAGTCCTCTCTCTTCAATCCTCCATCCTCAACCCGCAATCCTCAAGCGACAATACTCAATCCTCAATCCTCAACCCTCAATTCTCAGTCCTCAAACCTCAATCCCGAATCCACAATCCTGAGTCCTCAATCTTCAGCCCTCTGTCCTCAAAAATCAATTGTCAATCCTCTATCCTCAATAGAATATCCGCAATTTACAGTTTTCAATACTCAATCCCCATTCTTCAATCTTCAAATCTCAATCCACAAAAATCAATTCTCATCACTCAATCATCAACACTCAGTCCTCAATCTTCAATCCTCAATCCTCAGTCTTCAATCCTCAATACTCAATCTTCAATCCTCAATCCTCAATTCTCAATCCTCAATACTCAATCCTCAATCGTCAATCCTCAATCCCCAATCCTCAATCTTCAATCCTCAATCCTCAGTCCTCAGTCCTCAATCCCTCAATCTTCAATCCTCAATACTCAATCTGCAAGCCTCAATCCTCAATCCTCAATCCTCAATCCTCAAACCTCAATTCTCAATTTTCAATCCTCAATCCTCAATCCTCAATCCTCATTCTTCAATTCTCAATACCCAATCCTCAATCTTCAATCCTCAATCCTCAATCCTCAATCCTCGATCCTCAATCCTCAATCCTCAATCGTCAATCTCCAATCCTGAATACTCAATCTTCAATACACAATCCTCAATCCCCAATCCTCAAACCTGATTCTACAATCCTCAGTACCCAATCCTCAATCTTCAATCCTCAATCCTCAATCCTCAATCTTCAACCCTCAATCCTCAATCCTCAATCTTCAATCCTCAATCTTCAATCCTCAATACTGAATGTTCAATCGTCAATCCTCAATCCTCAATCCCAATTCCTCAATCCTCAATCCTCAATCTTCAATCCTCAGTCCCCAATCCTCAACATTCAATCCTCAATCCTCAATCCTCAATCCTCAAACCTCAATCCTCAAACCTCAGTCCTCAGTCCTCAAACCTCAACCGTCAACCCTCAGTCATCAATCCTCAATCTTCAATGCTCAATCGTCAATCCTCAGTCCTCAATCCTCAATCCTCAACCCTCGTTACTCAAACCTCAATCCTCAAACCTCAGGCCTCATCCTCAATTCTCAATTCTCAATGCTCAGTCCTCAATCCTCAATCCTCAACCCTCAATCCTCAATCCTCAACCCTCAACCTTCAATCCTCAATAACCAACCTCCAATCCTAGATCCTCAATCCCCAATCCTCAATCCTTAATCCTCAATCTTCAATCCTCAATCCCCAGTCCTCAATCTTCAATCCTCAATGTTCAATCCTCCATCCTCAATCCTCAATCCTCAAGCGTCAATCCTCAATCCTCAATCCTCAATCCTCAACCCTCAATCCTCAGTCCTCAAACCTCAATCCGGAATCCTCAATCCTGAATCCTCAATCCTCAATCCTCAATCGTCAATCTTCAATCCTCAATACTCAATCTTCAATCCTCAATCCTCAATCCTCAATCCTCAATCCTCATTCTTCAATCCTGAATACCCAATCCTCAACCTTCAATCCTCAATCCTCAGTTGGCAATCCTCAATCCTCAATCCTCAATCCTCAATCTTCAATCCTCAGTCCCAAATCCTCAATCTTCAATACTCAATACTCAATCCTCAATCCTCAATCTTCAATACTCAATCCTCAATCCTCAATCCTAAAATCGTCAATCTTCAATCCTCAATACTCAATCTTCAATCCTCAATCCTCAATCCTCAATCCTCAATCCTCATTCTTCAATCCTGAATACCCAATCCTCAATCTTCAATCCTCAATCCTCAATCCTCAATCCTCAATCCTCTTTCTTCAATCCTCTATACCCAATCCTCAATCTTCAATCCTCAATCCTCATTCCTCAATTCTCAATCATCAATCCTCTATCCTCAGACCTCAAACATCAATACTCAACCCTGAGTCCTCGTCCTCAATCCACAACCCTCAATCCTCAATCCTCAATCTTCATTCCTCAATCCTCAATCCTCTATCCTCAATCCTCAATACTCAATCCCCAATCATCAATCTTCAATCCTCAATTATCAATTCTCTATCCTCAACCCTCAATCCACAATCGTCAATCCTCAATCCCCAATCCTCAATCTTCAATCCTCAATCATCAATCCTCAATCCTCAAACCTCAATCCTCAACCCTCAGTCCGCATCCTCAATTCTCAATTCTCAAACCTCAATCCTTAATCCTCAGTCTTCAATCCTCAATAATCAATCTCCAATCCTAGATCCTCAATCCCCAATCCTCAATCCTTAATCCTCAATCTTCAATCCTGAATCCCCAGGCCTCAATCTTCAATCCTTAATGCTCAACCCTCAATCCTCAATCCTCAGTCCTCAATCCTCAATCTTCTTCCTCAATACTCAATCTTCAATCCTCAATCCTCAGTCCTCAAACCTCAATTCTGAATTCTCAATCCTGAATCCTCAATCTTCAGCCGTCAGTCCTCAACAATCAGTTGTCAATCCTCAATCCTCAATAGAATATCCTCAATTCACAGCTTTCAATACTCAATACTCAATCTGCATTCTTCAAATATCTATCCACAAACATCAATTCTCAACACTCAACCCTCAACACTCAGTCCTCAATGTTCAATCCTCAATCCTCAATTCTCAATCTTCAATCCTCAATACTGAATCTTCAATCCTCAATCCTCAATCCTCAATCCTCAATCCTCAATCCTCAATCCTCAAACCTCAATTTTCAATCCTCAATACTCAATCCTCAATCCTCAATCCTCAATCCTCAATCCTCAATCCTCAATCCTCAATCGTCTGTCCTCAATCCTCAATACTCAATCTTCAATACTCAATCCTCAATCCTCAAACCTCAATCCTCAATCCTCAATCCTCAATCTTCAATCCTCAATACTCAATCTGCAATCTTCAATCCTCAATCCTCAATACTCAATCCTCATTCTTCAATCCTCAATGCCCAATCCCCAATCTTCAATCCTCAATCCTGAATCCACAATTCTCAATCCTCAATCCTCAATCCTCAGATCTCAATCATCAATACCCAACCCTCAGACCTCGTCCTCAATACACAACCCTCAATCCTCGATCCTCAATCTTCAATCATCAATATTCAATCTTGAATCCTGAATCCTCAATCCTCAATACTCAATCCTCAGTCATCAATCCTCAATCTTCAATACTCAATAATCAATCTCCAATCCTAGATCCTCAATCCCCAATCCTCAATCTTCAATCCTCAATCCTCAATCATCAATACTCAATCCTCAATCCTCATTCTTCAATCCTCAATACCCAATCCTCAATCCTCAATATTCAATCCTCAATACTCAATCTTCAATCCTCAGTCCTCAATCCTCAATCCTCAACCCTCAATCCTCAATCCTCAGGCATCAAACGTCAATCTTCAATACTCAATAATCAATCACCAATCCTAGATACTCAATCCCCAATCCTCAATCCTTAATCCTCAATCTGCAATCCTCAATCCCCAGTCCTCAATCTTCAATCCTCAATCCTCAATCCTCAAACCTCAATCCTCATTATTCAACACACAATCCTCAACCATCAATCCACAATACTCAACCCTCAATCCTCAATACTCAGTCTTCAATCCTCAATCCTCAATCCTCAATCCTCATGCGTCAATCCTCGATCCTCAATCCACAACCCTCAATCCTCGGTCCTCAAACCTCAATCCCGAATCCTCAATCCTGAATCCTCAGTCTTCAGCCCTCAGTCCTCAACAATCAATCGTCAATCCTCAATCCTCAGACCTCAAACATCAATATTCAATCCTCAGTCCTCGTCCTCAGTCCGCAACCCTCAATCCTCAATCCTCAATCTTCAATCATCAATATTCAATCTTCAATCCTCAATACTCAATCCTCAATCCTCAATCCTCAATCCTCAATCCTCAATCCTCAATCCTCAATCTTCAATCCTCAATCCTCAATCCTCAATCCTCAATCCTTAATCCCCAGTCCTCAAACCTCAATCCTTAATCCTCAATCCTGAATCCTCAATGTTCAGCCCTCACTCCTCAACAATCAGATGTCAATCCTCAATCCTCAATAGAATACCATCAATTCACAGTTTTCATTACTCAATACTCAATCTGCATTCTTCAAATCTCTATCCACAAACATCAATCCTCATCACTCTGCCCTCAACACTCAGTCCCCAATCCTCAATATTCAATCCTCAATTCTCAACCCACAATCCACAATCCTCAACCTTCAATCCTCAATACTCAGTCTTCAATGCTCAATCCTCAATACTCAATCCTCAATCCTCAATCCTCAATCCTCAATCCTCATTCTTCAATCCGCAATACCCAATCCTCAATCTTCAATTCTCAATCCTCAATCCTCAATACTCAATCCTCAATCCTCAGTCCTCAGTCCTCAAATCTCAACCCTCAACCCTCGGCCCTCATCCTCAATCCTCAACCCTCAATCCACAATCCTCAACCTTCTTCCTCAATACTCAATCTTCAATCCTCAATCCTCAGTCCTCAAACCTCAATTCTGAATTCTCAATCCTGAATCCTCAATCTTCAGCCCTCAGTCCTCAACAATCAGTTGTCAATCCTCAATCCTCAATAGAATATCCTCAATTCACAGCTTTCAATACTCAATACTCAATCTGCATTCTTCAAATCTCTATCCACAAACATCTATTCTCATCACTCAACCCTCAACACTCAGTCCTCAATGTTCAATCCTCAATCCTCAATTCTCAATCTTCAATCCTCAATACTGAATCTTCAGTCCTCAATCCTCAATCCTCAATCCTCAATCCTCAATCCTCAATCCTCAATCCTCAATTTTCAATCCTCAATACTCAATCTTCAATCCTCAATCCTCAATCCTCAATCCTCAACCCTCAATCGTCAGTCTTCAATCCTCAATACTCAATCTTCATTCCTTAATCCTCAATCCTCAAACCTCAATCCTCAATCCTCAATCCTCAATCCTCATTCTTCAATCCTCAACACCCAATCCTCAATCGTCAATCTTCAATCCTCAATCCTCAATCCTCAATCCTCGATCCTCAATCCTCAATCCTCAATCGTCAATCTCCAATCCTGAATACTCAATCTTCAATACTCAATCCTCAATCCCCAATCCTCAATCCTGATTCTTCGATCCTCAGTACCCAATCCTCAATCTTCAATCCTCAATCCTCAATCCTCAATCCTCAACCCTCAATCCTCAATCCTCAATCCTCAACCTTCAATCCTCAATAACCAACCTCCAATCCTAGATCCTCAATCCCCAATCCTCAATACTTAATCCTCAATCTTCAATCCTCAATCCCCAGTCCTCAATCTTCAATCCTCAATGTTCAATCCTCCATCCTCAATCCTCAATCCTCAAGCGTCAATCCTCAATCCTCAATCCTCAATCCTCAGTCCTCAATCCTCAATCTTCTTCCTCAATACTCGATCTTCAATCCTCAATCCTCAGTCCTCAAACCTCAATTCTGAATTCTCAATCCTGAATCCTCAATCTTCAGCCGTCAGTCCTCAACAATCAGTTGTCAATCCTCAATCCTCAATAGAATATCCTCAATTCACAGCTTTCAATACTCAATACTCAATCTGCATTCTTCAAATATCTATCCACAAACATCAATTCTCATCACTCAACCCTCAACACTCAGTCCTCAATGTTCAATCCTCAATCCTCAATCCTCAATCTTCAATCCTCAATACTCAATCTGCAATCTTCAATCCTCAATCCTCAATTCTCAATCCTCATTCTTCAATCCTCAATACCCAATCCCCAGTCTTCAATCCTCAATCCTGAATCCACAATTCTCTATCCTCAATCCTCAATCCTCAGACCTCAAACATCAATACCCAACCCTCAGTCCTCGTCCTCAATACACAACCCTCAATCCTCGATCCTCAATCTTCAATCATCAATATTCAATCTTGAATCCTGAATCCTCAATCCTCAATACTCAATCCTCTATCCACAATGTTCAATCCTCAATACCAATCCTCAATCTTCAATCCTCAATCCTCAATCCTCAATTCTCAATCCTCAATCCTCATTCTTCAATCATCAATACCCAATCCTCAATCCTCAATCTTCAATCCTCAATACTAAATTTTCAATCCTCAATCCTCAATCCTCAATCCACAATCCTCAACCCTCAGTCATCAATCCTCAATCTTCAATACTCAATAATCAATCTCCAATCCTAGATCCTCAATCCCCAATCCTCAATCTTCAATCCTCAATCCTCAATCCTCAATTCTCAATCCTCAATCCTCATTCTTCAATCCTCAATACCCAATCCTCAATCCTCAATATTCAATCCTCAATACTCAATCTTCAATCCTCAATCCTCAATCCTCAATCCTCAATCCTCAATCCTCAGGCATCAAACGTCAATCTTCAATACCCAATAATCAATCACCAATCCTAGATCCTCAATCACCAATCCTCAATCCTTGATCCTCAATCTTCAATCCTCAATCCCCAGTCCTCAATCTTCAATCCTCAATCCTCAATCCCCAAACCTCAATCCTCATTATTCAACACACAATCCTCAACCATCAATCCACAATACTCAACCATCAATCCTCAATACTCAGTCTTCAATCCTCAACCCTCAGTCCTCATCCTCAATTCTCAATTCTCAATGCTCAGTCCTCAATCCTCAATCCTCAACCCTCAATTATCAATCCTCAATCCTCAATCTTCAATCCTCAATAACCAACCTCCAATCCTAGATCCTCAATCCCCAATCCTCAATCCTTAATCCTCAATCTTCAATCCTCAATCCCCAGTCCTCAATCTTCAATCCTCAATGTTCAATCCTCAATCCTCAATCCTCAATCCTCAATCCTCAATCCTCAATCCTCAATATTCAACACACAACCCTCAGCCATCAATCCTCAATACTCAACCATCAATCCTCAATACTCAACCATCAATCCTCAATTCTCAATACTCAATAGAATATCCTGAATTCTCATGGTTCAATACTCAATCCACAATATTCAATAATCAAATCTCAATCCTCAAACATCAATTCTCTACACTCAATCCTCAACACTCAGTCCTCTCTCTTCAATCCTCTATCATCAATCCTCAATCCTCAATCCTCATGCGTCAATCCTCGATCCTCAATCCACAACCCTCAATCCTCGGTCCTCAAACCTCAATCCCGAATCCTCAATCCTGAATCCTCAGTCTTCAGCCCTCAGTCCTCAACAATCAATCGTCAATCCTCAACCCTCAGACGTCAAACATCAATATTCAATCCTCAGTCCTCAATCCTCAACCTTCAATCTTCAACATTCAATCTTCAATCCTCAATACTCAATCCTCAATCCTCAATCCTCAATCCTCAATCTTCAATCCTCAATCCTCAATACTCTATCCTCAATCCTCAATCTTCAATCCTCAATCCTCAATCCTCAATCATCAATACTCAATCTTCAGTACTCAATCCTCAATCCTCAATCCTCAATCCTCAATCCTCAATCCTCAAACCTCAATCATCAGTCCTCAAACCTCAATCCTCATCCCTCAGTCCTCATCCTCAATTCTGAATTCTCAATCCTGAATCCTCAATCCTCAATCTTCAATCCTCAATAATCAATCTCCAATCCTAGATACTCAATCCCCAATCTTCAGTCCTTAATCCTCAACCTTGAATCCTCATTCCCCAGTTCTCAATCTTCAATCCACAATGCTCAATCCTCTATCCTCAATCCTCAGTCCTCAATCCTCAATCCTCAATCCTCCAACCTCAATCCTCAACCGTCAGTCCTCGTCCTCTATCCTCAAACCTCAATCCTCAATCCTCAATCTTCAATCATCAATAATCAATCTTCAATACTCAATCCTCAATCCTCAATCCTCAATCCTCAATCCTCAATATTCAACACACAACCCTCCCCCATCAATCCTCAATACTCAACCATCAATCCTCAATTCTCAATACTCAATAGAATATCCTGAATTCTCATGGTTCAATACTCAATCCACAATATTCAATAATCAAATCTCAATCCTCAAACGTCGATCCTCAATACTCAATCTTCAATCCTCAGTCCTCAATCCTCAATCCTCAATCCTCAATCCTCAATCCTCAATCCTCAATCTTCAGTCCTCAATACTCAATCTTCAATTCTCAATCCTCAATCCTCAACCCTCAGACCTCATCCTCAATCCTCAATTCTCAATCCTCAATCCTCAATCCTCAATCCTCAATCCTCAATCCTAAATCTTCAATCCTCAATACTCTATCTTCAATCCTCAATCCTCAATCCTCAATCCTCAATTCTCATTCTTCAATCCTCAACACCCAATGCTCAATCTTCAATCCTCAATCCTCAATCCTCAATTCTCAATCCTCAATCCTCAATCCTCAGACCTCAAACATCAATACTCAACCCTCAGTCCTCGTACTCAATCCACAACCCTCAATCCTCGATCCTCAAGCTTCAATCATCAATATTCAATCTTGAATCCTGAATCCTCAATCCTGAATCCTCAATATTCAGCCCTTAGTCCTCAACAATCAGTTGTCAATCCTCAATCCTCAATAGAATGTCCTCAATTCACAGATTTCAATACTCAATACTCAATCTGCAATCTTCAAATCTCTATCCTCAAACATCAATTCTCATCACTCAACCCTGAACACTCAGTCCTGAATGTTCAATCCTCAATCCTCAATTCTCAATCTTCAATTCTCAATACTGAATCTTCAATCCTCAATCCTCAATCCTCAATCCTCAATCCTCAATCCTCAATCTTCAGTCCTAAGTCCCCAATCCTCAACCTTCGAACCTCAATCCTCAATCCTCAATCCTCAATCCTCAATCCTCAATCCTTAATCCTCAGCCCTCAGTCCTCAAACCTCAACCGTCAACCCTCAGTCATCAATCCTCAAACTTCAATACTCAATCGTCAATCCCCAGTCCTCAATCCTCAATCCTCAATCCTCGTTCCCCAAACATCAATTCTCAACCCTCAGTCCTCATCCTCAATTCGCAATTCTCAATTCTCAATGCTCAGTCCTCAATCATCAAACCTCAAACCCCAATCCTCAACCGTCAGTCCTCGTCCTCAATCCTCAACCCTCAATCCTCAATCCTCAATCCTCAATCTTCAATCCTCAATAACCAACATCCAATCCTAGATCCTCAATCCCCGATCCTCAATCCTTAATCCTCAATCTTCAATCCTCAATCCCCAGTCCTCAATCTTCAATCCTCAATGCTCAATCCTCAATCCTCAATCCTCAATCCTCAGTCCACAGTCCTCAATCCTCAATCCTCAAACCTCAATTCTCAACCCTCAGTCCTCATCCTCAATTCGCAATTCTCAATTCTCAATGCTCAGTCCTCAATCATCAAACCTCAAACCCCAATCCTCAACCGTCAGTCCTCGTCCTCAATCCTCAACCCTCAATCCTCAATCCTCAGTCCTCAATCTTCAATCCTCAATAACCAACATCCAATCCTAGATCCTCAATCCCCAATCCTCAATCCTTAATCCTCAATCTTCAATCCTCAATCCCCAGTCCTCAATCTTCAATCCTCAGTGCTCAATCCTCAATCCTCAATCCTCAGTCCACAGTCCTCAATCCTCAATCCTCAAACCTCAATCCTCAACCGTCAGTCCTCATCCTCAATCCTCAACCCTCAATCCTCAATCCTCAATCTTCAATCATCAATACTTATCCTTCAATCCTCAGTCCTCAATCCTCAATCCTCAATCTTCAGTCCTCAATACTCAATCTTCAATCCCCAATCCTCAATCCTCAACCCTCAGACCTCATCCTCAATCATCAATTCTCAATCCTCAATCCTCAATCTTCAATCCTCAATCCTCCATCCTCAATCCTCAATCCTCAATCCACAATATTCAACACACAACCCTCAACCATCAATCCTCAATACTCAACCATCAATCCTCAATTCTCAATACTCAACATAATATCCTGAATTCTCATGAATCAATACTCAATCCTCAATATTCAATAATCAAATCTCAATCCTCAAACATCAATTCTCAACATTCAATCCTCAATACTCAGTCCTCTCTCTTCAATCCTCTGTCCTCAATCCTCAATCCTCAATCGTCAATCCTCAAACCTCAATCCTCAGACCTCAAACATCAATACTCAACCCTGAGTCCTCATCCTCAATCCCCAGGCCTCAATCTTCAATCCTCAATGCTCAATCCTCAGTCCACAATCCTCAGTCCTCAATCCACAATCCTCAATCCTCAAACCTCAATCCTCAACCGTCAGTCCTCGTCCTCAATCCTCAACCCTCAGTCCTCAATCCTCAAACTACAATCATCAATACTCAATCTTCAATCTTCAACCCTCAGTCCTCAATCCTCAATCTTCAACCCTCAATCCTCATTCTTCAATCTTCGATACCCAATCCTCAATCTTCAATCCTCAATCCTCAATCCTCCATCCTCAATCCTCAATCCTCAATCCTCAATCTTCAATCCTCAGTCCCGAATCCTCAATCTTCAATACTCAATCCTCAATCCTCAATCTTCAATCCTCAATACTCAACCCTCAATCCTCAGTCCTCAATCCACAACCCTCAATCCTCAATCCTCAATCTTCAATCCTCAATACTCAATCAACAATCCTCAATCCTCAATCATCAATATTCAATCCTCAATCCTCAATTCTCTATCCTCAACCCTCAATCCTCAATCGTCAATCCTCAATGCCCAATCCTCAATCTTCAGTCCTCAATCATCAATCCTGAATCCTCAACCCTCAAACCTCAATCCTCAACCCTCAGTCCTCTTCCTCAATTCTCTATTCTCAATCCTGAATCCTTAATCCTCAGACTTCAATCCTCAATAATCAATCTCCAATCCTAGATCCTCAATCCCCAATACTCAATCCTTAATCCTAAATCTTCAATCCTCAATCCCCAGGCCTCAATCTTCGATCCTCAATCCCCAAAACTCAATCCTCAACCGTCAGTCCTCGTCCTCAACACTCTACCCTCAATCCTCAATATTCAACACACAACACTCAACCATCAATCCTCAATACTCAACCATCAATCCTCAATTCTCAATACTCAACATAATATCCTGAATTCTCATGGTTCAATACTCAATCCTCAATATTCAATAATCATATCTCAATCCTCAAACATCAATTCTCAACACTCAATACTCAATACTCAGTCCTCCCTCTTCAATCCTCCGTCCTCAATCCTCAATCCTCAAGCGTCAATCCTCAATCCTCAATCCTCAGACCTCAATCATCAATACTCAACCCTGAGTCCTCGTCCTCAATCCAAAACCCTCAATCCTGAATCCTTAATCTTCAATCCTCAATACTCAGTCCTCAATCCTCAATCCTCAATCCTCAGTCCTCAAACCTCAATCCTTAATCCTCAATCCTGAATCCTCAATCTTCAGCCCTCACTCCTCAACAATCAGTTGTCAATCCCCAATTCTCAATAGAATACCATCAATTCACAGTTTTCATTACTCAATACTCAATCTGCAATCTTCAAATCTCTATCCACAAAAATCAATCCTCATCACTCAACCCTCAACACTCAGTCCCCAATCATCAATATTCAATCCTCAATTCTCAATCCTCAATCCACAATCCTCAACCTTCAATCCTCAATACTCAGTCTTCAATGCTCAATCCTCAATCCTCAATCCTCAATCCTCAATCCTCAATCCTCAATCATCAATATTCAATCTTCAATCCTCAATCCTCAATCCTCAATCCTCAATCCTCAATCCTCAATCTTTAATCCTCAATCCTCAGTCCTCAATCCTCAATCCTCAATCTTCAACCCTCAATACTCAATCTTCAATCCTCAATCCTCAATCCTCAATCCTCAATCCTCAATCCTCAATCCTAAACCTTCAATCCTCAATACTCAATCTTCAATCCTCAATCCTCAATGCTCAATCCTCAATTCTCATTCTTCAATCCTCAACACCCAATGCTCAATCTTCAATCCTCAATCCTCAATCCTCAATTCTCAATCCTCAATCCGCAATCCTCAGACCTCAAAAATCAATACTCAACCCTCAGTCCTCGTCCTGAATCCACAACCCTCAATCCTCGATCCTCAAGCTTCAATCATCAATATTCAATCTTGAATGCTGAATTCTCAATCCTGAATCCTCAATCTTCACCCCTTAGTCCTCAACAATCAGTTGTCAATCCTCCATCCCCAATAGAATATCCTCAATTCACAGATTTCAATACTCAATACTCAATCTGCAATCTTCAAATCTCTATCCTCAAACATCAATTCTCATCACTCAACCCTGAACACTCAGTCCTGAATGTTCAATCCTCAATCCTCAATTCTCAATCTTCAATCCTCAATACTGAACCTTCAATCCTCAATCCTCAATCCTCAATCCACAATCCTTAATCCTCAATCTTCGGACCTCAGTCCCCAATCCTCAACCTTCGATCCTCAATCCTCAATCCTCAATCCTCAATCCTCAATCCTCAGTCCTCAGTCCTCAAACCTCAACCGTCAACCCTCAGTCATCAATCCTCAATCTTCAATACTCAATCGTCAATCCTCAGTGCTCAATCCTCAATCCTCAATCCTCGTTCCTCAAACCTCAATTCTCAACTCTCAGTCCTCATCCTCAATTCGCAATTCTCAATTCTCAATGCTCAGTCCTCAATCATCAAACCTCAAACCCCAATCCTCAACCGTCAGTCCTCGTCATCAATCCTCAACCCTCAATCCTCAATCCTCAATCCTCAATCTTCAATCCTCAATAACCAACATCCAATCCTAGATCCCCAATCCCCAATCCTCAATCCTTAATCCTCAATCTTCAATCCTCAATCCCCAGTCCTCAATCTTCAATCCTCAATCCTCAATCCTCAACCTTCAATCCTCAATCCTCAATACTCAATCCTCAATCCTCAATCTTCAATCCTCAATACTCAATCTTCTATCCTCAATCCTCAATCCTGAATCCTCAATCCTCAATCCTCAATCCTCAATCCTCAATCTTCAGTCCTCAATACTCAATCTTCAATTCTCAATCCTCAATCCTCAACCCTCAGACCTCATCCTCAATCCTCAATTCTCAATCCTCAATCCTCAATCTTCAAATCTCGATCCACAAGCATCAATTCTCATCACTCAACCCTCAACACTCAGTCCTCAATCTTCAATGCTCAATCGTCAGTCCTCAATCTTCAATCCTCAATACTCAATCCTCAATCCTCAATCTTCAATCCTCAATACTCAATCTTCAATCCTCAATCCTCAGTCCTCAATACTCAACCATCAATCCTCAATTCTCAAGACCCAATTGAATATCCTGAATTCTCAGGATTCAATACTGAAACCTCAATCCTCAACCCTCAGCCCTCATCCTCCATCCTCAATCCTCAATCCTCAACCCCCAATCTTCAATCCTCAATACTCAATCTTCAATCCTCAATCCTCAATCCTCAATCCTCAATCCTCAATCCTCAATCCTCAACCCTCAACTCTCAATCATCATTCCTCAAACCTCAATCCTCAACCCTCAGTCCTCATCCTCAATTCTGAGTTCTCAATCGTCAAAGCTCAATCCTCAATCTTCAATCCTCAATAATCAATCTCCAATCCTAGATACTCAATCCCCAATCTTCAATCCTTAATCCTCAATCTTCAATCCTCATTCCCCAGTCCTCAATCTTCAATCCTCAATGCTCAATCCTCTATCCTCAATCCTCAGTCCTCAATGCTCAACCCTCAATCCTCCAACCTCAATCCTCAACCGTTAGTCCTCGTCCTCAATCCTCAAACCTCAGTCCTCAGTCCTCAATCTTGAATCATCAATACGCAATCTTCAATCCTCAATCCTCAATCCTCAATCCTCAATATTCAACACACAACCCTCAACCATCAATCCTCAATACTCAGCCATCAATTCTCAATTCTCAATACTCAATAGAATATCCTGAATTCTCATGGTTCAATACTCAATCCAAAAAATTCAATAGTCAAATCTCAATCCTCAAAGATCAATTCTCAACACTCAATCCTCAATACTCAGTCCTCTCTCTTCAATCCTCCATTCTCAAACCTCAATCCTCAGGCGTCAATCCTCAATCCTCAATCCTCGACCCTCAATCCCCAGTCCTCAAACCTCAATCTGGAATCCTCAATCCTGAATCCTCAATCCTCAATCCTCAATCGTCAATCTTCAATCCTCAATACTCAACCTTCAATCCTCAATCCTCAATCCTCAATCCTCAATCCTCAATCCTCAATCCTCAGTCCTCAATCCTCAATCCTCAACCGTCAGTCCTCGTCCTCAATCCTCAAACCTCAATCCTCAATCCTCAATCTTCAATCATCAATAATCAATCTTCAATACTCAATCCTCAATCCTTAATCCTCAATCCTCAATCCTCAATATTCAACACACAACCCTCCACCATCAATCCTCAATACTCAACCATCAATCCTCAATTCTCAATACTCAATAGAATATCCTGAATTCTCATGGTTCAATACTCAATCCACAAAGTTCAATAATCAAATCTCAATCCTCAAACATCAATTTTCAACACTCAATCCTCAATACTCGGTCCTCTCTCTTCAATTCTCCATCCTCAATCCTCAATCCTCAAGCGTCAATCCTCAATCTTCAATCCTCAGCCCTCAATCCTCAGTCCTCAAACCTCAATCCGGAATCCTCAATCCTGAATCCTCAATCCTCAATCCTCAATCGTCAATCTTCAATCCTCAATACTCAATCTTCAATCCTCAATCCTCAATCCTCAATCCTCAATCCTCAGTCCGCAATCCTCAATCCTCAATCCTCAATCCTCAATCTTCAATCCTCAGTCCCAAAACCTCAATCTTCAATCCTCAATACTCAATCTTCAATCCTCAATCGTCAATCCTCAATCCTCAATCCTCATTCTTCAATCCTGAATACCCAATCCTCAATCCTCAATCCTCAATCCTCATTCTTCAATCCTCAATACCCAATCCTCAATCTTCAGTCCTCAATCCTCATTCCTCAATTCTCAATCATCAATCCTCAATCCTCAGACCTCAATACTCAACCCTGAGTCCTCGACCTCAATCCACAACCCTCAATCCTCAATCCTCAATCTTCAATCCTCAATCCTCAATCCTCTATCCTCAATCCTCAATCCTCAATCCCCAATCATCAATCTTCAATCCTCAATCCTCAATTCTCTATCCTCAACCCTCAATACACAATCGTCAATCCTCAATCCCCAATCCTCAATCTTCAATCCTCAATCATCAATCTTCAATCCTCAATCCTCAAACTTCAATCCTCAACCCTCAGTCCGCATCCTCAATTCTCAATTCTCAATCCTCAATCCTTAATCCTCAGTCTTCAATCCTCAATAATCAATCTCCAATCCTAGATCCTCAATCCCCAATCCTCAATCTTCAATCCTCAATCATCAATCCTCAGTCCTCAATCCCCAAACCTCAATCCTCAACCCTCAGTCCTCATCCTCAATTCTCAATTCTCAATCCTAAGTCCTTAATCCTCAGTCTTCAATCCTCAATAATCAATCTCCAATCCTAGATCCTCAATCCCCAATCCTCAATCCTTAATCCTCAATCTTCAGTCCTCAATCCCCAGGCCTCAATCCTCAGTCCTCAATCCTCAATCCTCAATCCTCCAACCTCAATCCTCGACCGTCAGTCCTCGTCCTCAATCCTCAAACCTCAATCCTCAATCCTCAATCTTCAATCATCAATAATCAATCTTCAATACTCAATCCTCAATCCTCAATCCCCAATCCTCAATCCTCAATATTCAACACGCAACCCTCCACCATCAATCCTCAATACTCAACCATCAATCCTCAATTCTCAATACTCAATAGAATATCCTGAATTCTCATGGTTCAATACTCAATCCACAAAGTTCAATAATCAAATCTCAATCCTCAAATATGAATTTTCAACACTCAATCCTCAATACTCAGTCCTCTCTCTTCAATCCTCCATCCTCAATCCTCAATCCTCAAGCGTCAATCCTCAATCCTCAATCCTCAACACTCAATCCTCAGTCCTTAAACCTCAATCCGGAAGCCTCAATCCTGAATCCTCAATCCTCAATCCTCAATCGTCAATCTTCAATCCTCAATACTCAATCTTCAATCCTCAACCCTCAATCCTCAATACTCAATCCTCAATCCTCATTCTTCAATCCTCAATACCCAATCCTCAATCTTCAAACCTCAATCCTCAATTCTCAATACTCAATAGAATATCCTGAATTCTCATGGTTCAATACTCAATCCACAAAGTTCAATAATCAAATCTCAATCCTCAAACATGAATTTTCAACACTCAATCCTCAATACTCAGTCCTCTCTCTTCAATCCTCCATCCTCAATCCTCAATCCTCAATCCTCAACCCTCAATCCTCAATCCTCAAACCTCAATTTTCAATCCTCAATACTCAATCTTCAATCCTCAATCCTCAATCCTCAACCCTCAATCCTCAATCGTCAGTCCTCAATCCTCAATACTCAATCTTCAATCCTCAATCCTCAATCCTCAAACCTCAATCCTCAATCCTCAATCCTCAATCTTCAATCCTCAATACTCAATCTGCAATCGTCAATCCTCAATCCTCAATCCTCGATCCTCATTCTTCAATCCTCAATACCCAATCCTCAATCTTCAATCCTCAATCCTCAATCCTCAATTCTCAATCCTCAATCCTCATTCTTCAATCCTCAATACCCAATCCTCAATTCTCAATATTCAATCGTCAATACTCAATCTTCAATCCTCAAACCTCAATCCTCAATCCTCAATCCTCAATCCTCAATCCTCAATCCTCAATCCTCAATCCTCAATCCTCAATCCTCAATCCTCAATCCTCAGTCGTCAATCGTCAATCTTCAATACTCAATAATCAATCACCAATCCTAGATCCTCAATCCCCAATCCTCAATCCTTAATCCTCAATCTTCAATCCTCAATCCCCAGTCCTCAATCTTCAATCCTCAATTCTCAATCCTCAAACCTCAATCCTCAATATTCAACACACAACCCTCAACCATCAATCCTCAATACTCAACCATCAATCCTCAGTCCCCAATCCTCAATATTCAATCCTCAATTCTCAATCCTGAATCAACAATCCTCAACCTTCAATCCTCAATACTCAGTCTTCAATGCTCAATCCTCAATCCTCAATCCTCAATCCTCAATCCTCAACCCTCAATCGTCAGTCTTCAATCCTCAATACTCAATCTTCATTCCTTAATCCTCAATCCTCAAACCTCAATCCTCAATCCTCAATCCTCAATCTTCAATCCTCAATACTCAATCTGCAATCTTCAATCCTCAATCCTCAATCCTCAATCCTCATTCTTCAATCCTCAACACCCAATCCTCAATCGTCAATCCTCACTCCTCAATCCACAATTCTCAATCCTCAATCCTCAATCCTCAGACCTCAAACATCAATATTCAGCCCCCAGTCCTCGTCCTCAAACCACAACCCTCAATCCTCTATCCTCAATCTTCAATCATGAATATTCAATCTTCAATCCTCAATCCTCAATCCTCAATCCTCAATCCTCAATCTTTAATCCTCAATCCTCAGTCCTCAATCCTCAATCCTCAATCTTCAACCCTCAGTACTCACTCTTCAATCCTCAGTCCTCAATCCTCAATCCACAATCCTCAATCCTCAATCCTCAATCTTCAATCCTCAATACTCAATCTTCAATCCTCAATCCTCAATCCTCAATCCTCAGTCCTCAATCCTCATTCTTCAATCCTCAACACCCAATCCTCAATCTTCAATCCTCAATCCTCAATCCTCAATTCTCAATCCTCAATCCTCAATCCTCAGACCTCAAACGTCAATACTCAACCCTCAGTCCTCGTCCTCAATCCACAACACTCAATCCTCGAACCTCAATCTTCAATCATCAATCCTCAATTCTCGATCTCCAACCCTCAATCCTCAATCCTCAATCCCCAATCCTCAATCTCCAATCCTCAATCATCAATCCTCAATCTTCAACCCTCAGTACTCAATCCTCAATCCCCAATCCTCAATCCTCATTCTTCAATCCTCAATACCCAATCCTCAATCTTCAATCCTCAATCCTCAATCCTCAAGTCTCAATCCTCAATCCTCAGGCCTCAGTCCTCAAACCTCAATCCTCAGCCCTCAGACCTCATCCTCAATGCTCAATACTCAATCGTCAATCCTCAATCCTCAATCCTCAATCTTCAATACTCAATACTCAATCTTCAATCCTCAATCCTCAAACCTCAATCCTCTACCGTCAGTCCTCGTCCTCAATTCTCAATCCTCAATACTCAATCCTCAATCCTCAATCTTCAATCCTCAATAATCAATCTCCAATCCTGGATCCTCAATCCCCAATCATAAAATCCTTAATCCTCAATCTTCAATTCTCGATCTCCTGTCCTCAATCTTCAATCCTCAATGCTCAATCCCCAACCCTCAGTCCTCAATCCTCAATCCTCATTCAACAATCCTCAATTCCCAATCCTCAATCTTCAATCCTCAATCCTCAATACTCAATTCTCATCACTCAACCGTCAACACTCAGTCCCCAATCCTCAATCATCAATCCTCAATCCCCAATCCTCAATCTTCATCCCTCAATACTCAATCCTCAATCCTCAATCCTCAATCCTCAATCCTCAATCCTCAATCCTCAATCCTCAATACTCAATCTTCAATCCTTAATACTCAATCTTCAATCTTCAATCCTCAATACTCAACCATCAACCCTCATTCTTCAATCCTCAGTACCCAATCCTCAATCTTCAATCCTCAATCGTCAATCCTCAATTCGCAATACTCAATCGTCAATCCTCAGACCTCAAGCATCAATACTCAAACCTCAGTACTCTATCCTCAATCATCAATCCTCAATCTTCAATACTCAACCCTCAATCCTCGAACCTCAATCCTCAATACTCAACCATCAATCCTCAATTCTCAATACTCAATAGAATATCCTGAATTCTCAGGATTCTATACTCAAACCTCAATCCTCAACCCTCAGCACTCATTCTCAATCCTCAATCCACAATGCTCAAACCTCAATCCTCAACCGTCAGTCCTCGTCCTCAATCCTCAACCCTCAATCCTCAATCAACAATCTTCAATCATCAATACTCAATCTTCAATCCTCAATCCTCAATCCTCAATCCTCAATCCTCAATAGTCAATATTCAACACTCAACCCTCAACCATCAATCCTCAATACTCAACCATCAATCCTCAATTCTCAATACTCAATAGAATATCCTGAATTCTCATGGTTCAATACTCTATCCACAATATTCAATAATCAAATCTCAATCCTCAAACATCAATTCTCAACACTCAATCCTCAACACTCAGTCCTCTCTCTTCAATCCTCCATCCTCAACCCGCAATCCTCAAGCGACAATACTCAATCCTCAATCCTCAACCCTCAATTCTCAGTCCTCAAACCTCAATCCCGAATCCACAATCCTGAGTCCTCAATCTTCAGCCCTCTGTCCTCAAAAATCAATTGTCAATCCTCTATCCTCAATAGAATATCCGCAATTTACAGTTTTCAATACTCAATCCCCATTCTTCAATCTTCAAATCTCAATCCACAAAAATCAATTCTCATCACTCAATCATCAACACTCAGTCCTCAATCTTCAATCCTCAATCCTCAGTCTTCAATCCTCAATACTCAATCTTCAATCCTCAATCCTCAATTCTCAATCCTCAATACTCAATCCTCAATCGTCAATCCTCAATCCCCAATCCTCAATCTTCAATCCTCAATCTTCAATCCTCAATCCTCAGTCCTCAGTCCTCAATCCCTCAATCTTCAATCCTCAATACTCAATCTGCAAGCCTCAATCCTCAATCCTCAATCCTCAATTCTCAATTTTCAATCCTCAATCCTCAATCCTCAATCCTCATTCTTCAATTCTCAATACCCAATCCTCAATCTTCAATCCTCAATCCTCAATCCTCAATCCTCGATCCTCAATCCTCAATCCTCAATCGTCAATCTCCAATCCTGAATACTCAATCTTCAATACACAATCCTCAATCCCCAATCCTCAAACCTGATTCTACAATCCTCAGTACCCAATCCTCAATCTTCAATCCTCAATCCTCAATCCTCAATCTTCAACCCTCAATCCTCAATCCTCAATCTTCAATCCTCAATCTTCAATCCTCAATACTGAATGTTCAATCGTCAATCCTCAATCCTCAATCCCAATTCCTCAATCCTCAATCCTCAATCTTCAATCCTCAGTCCCCAATCCTCAACATTCAATCCTCAATCCTCAATCCTCAATCCTCAAACCTCAATCCTCAAACCTCAGTCCTCGGTCCTCAAACCTCAACCGTCAACCCTCAGTCATCAATCCTCAATCTTCAATGCTCAATCGTCAATCCTCAGTCCTCAATCCTCAATCCTCAACCCTCGTTACTCAAACCTCAATCCTCAACCCTCAGGCCTCATCCTCAATTCTCAATTCTCAATGCTCAGTCCTCAATCCTCAATCCTCAACCCTCAATCCTCAATCCTCAACCCTCAACCTTCAATCCTCAATAACCAACCTCCAATCCTAGATCCTCAATCCCCAATCCTCAATCCTTAATCCTCAATCTTCAATCCTCAATCCCCAGTCCTCAATCTTCAATCCTCAATGTTCAATCCTCCATCCTCAATCCTCAATCCTCAAGCGTCAATCCTCAATCCTCAATCCTCAATCCTCAACCCTCAATCCTCAGTCCTCAAACCTCAATCCGGAATCCTCAATCCTGAATCCTCAATCCTCAATCCTCAATCGTCAATCTTCAATCCTCAATACTCAATCTTCAATCCTCAATCCTCAATCCTCAATCCTCAATCCTCATTCTTCAATCCTGAATACCCAATCCTCAACCTTCAATCCTCAATCCTCAGTTGGCAAGCCTCAATCCTCAATCCTCAATCCTCAATCCTCAAACCTCAATTCTCAATTTTCAATCCTCAATCCTCAATCCTCAATCCTCATTCTTCAATTCTCAATACCCAATCCTCAATCTTCAATCCTCAATCCTCAATCCTCAATCCTCGATCCTCAATCCTCAATCCTCAATCGTCAATCTCCAATCCTGAATACTCAATCTTCAATACACAATCCTCAATCCCCAATCCTCAAACCTGATTCTACAATCCTCAGTACCCAATCCTCAATCTTCAATCCTCAATCCTCAATCCTCAATCTTCAACCCTCAATCCTCAATCCTCAATCTTCAATCCTCAATCTTCAATCCTCAATACTGAATGTTCAATCGTCAATCCTCAATCCTCAATCCCAATTCCTCAATCCTCAATCCTCAATCTTCAATCCTCAGTCCCCAATCCTCAACATTCAATCCTCAATCCTCAATCCTCAATCCTCAAACCTCAATCCTCAAACCTCAGTCCTCAGTCCTCAAACCTCAACCGTCAACCCTCAGTCATCAATCCTCAATCTTCAATGCTCAATCGTCAATCCTCAGTCCTCAATCCTCAATCCTCAACCCTCGTTACTCAAACCTCAATCCTCAACCCTCAGGCCTCATCCTCAATTCTCAATTCTCAATGCTCAGTCCTCAATCCTCAATCCTCAACCCTCAATCCTCAATCCTCAACCCTCAACCTTCAATCCTCAATAACCAACCTCCAATCCTAGATCCTCAATCCCCAATCCTCAATCCTTAATCCTCAATCTTCAATCCTCAATCCCCAGTCCTCAATCTTCAATCCTCAATGTTCAATCCTCCATCCTCAATCCTCAATCCTCAAGCGTCAATCCTCAATCCTCAATCCTCAATCCTCAACCCTCAATCCTCAGTCCTCAAACCTCAATCCGGAATCCTCAATCCTGAATCCTCAATCCTCAATCCTCAATCGTCAATCTTCAATCCTCAATACTCAATCTTCAATCCTCAATCCTCAATCCTCAATCCTCAATCCTCATTCTTCAATCCTGAATACCCAATCCTCAACCTTCAATCCTCAATCCTCAGTTGGCAATCCTCAATCCTCAATCCTCAATCCTCAATCTTCAATCCTCAGTCCCAAATCCTCAATCTTCAATACTCAATACTCAATCCTCAATCCTCAATCTTCAATACTCAATCCTCAATCCTCAATCCTAAAATCGTCAATCTTCAATCCTCAATACTCAATCTTCAATCCTCAATCCTCAATCCTCAATCCTCAATCCTCATTCTTCAATCCTGAATACCCAATCCTCAATCTTCAATCCTCAATCCTCAATCCTCAATCCTCAATCCTCTTTCTTCAATCCTCTATACCCAATCCTCAATCTTCAATCCTCAATCCTCATTCCTCAATTCTCAATCATCAATCCTCTATCCTCAGACCTCAAACATCAATACTCAACCCTGAGTCCTCGTCCTCAATCCACAACCCTCAGTCCTCAATCCTCAATCTTCATTCCTCAATCCTCAATCCTCTATCCTCAATCCTCAATACTCAATCCCCAATCATCAATCTTCAATCCTCAATTATCAATTCTCTATCCTCAACCCTCAATCCACAATCGTCAATCCTCAATCCCCAATCCTCAATCTTCAATCCTCAATCATCAATCCTCAATCCTCAAACCTCAATCCTCAACCCTCAGTCCGCATCCTCAATTCTCAATTCTCAAACCTCAATCCTTAATCCTCAGTCTTCAATCCTCAATAATCAATCTCCAATCCTAGATCCTCAATCCCCAATCCTCAATCCTTAATCCTCAATCTTCAATCCTGAATCCCCAGGCCTCAATCTTCAATCCTTAATGCTCAACCCTCAATCCTCAATCCTCAGTCCTCAATCCTCAATCTTCTTCCTCAATACTCAATCTTCAATCCTCAATCCTCAGTCCTCAAACCTCAATTCTGAATTCTCAATCCTGAATCCTCAATCTTCAGCCGTCAGTCCTCAACAATCAGTTGTCAATCCTCAATCCTCAATAGAATATCCTCAATTCACAGCTTTCAATACTCAATACTCAATCTGCATTCTTCAAATATCTATCCACAAACATCAATTCTCAACACTCAACCCTCAACACTCAGTCCTCAATGTTCAATCCTCAATCCTCAATTCTCAATCTTCAATCCTCAATACTGAATCTTCAATCCTCAATCCTCAATCCTCAATCCTCAATCCTCAATCCTCAATCCTCAAACCTCAATTTTCAATCCTCAATACTCAATCCTCAATCCTCAATCCTCAATCCTCAATCCTCAATCCTCAATCCTCAATCGTCTGTCCTCAATCCTCAATACTCAATCTTCAATACTCAATCCTCAATCCTCAAACCTCAATCCTCAATCCTCAATCCTCAATCTTCAATCCTCAATACTCAATCTGCAATCTTCAATCCTCAATCCTCAATACTCAATCCTCATTCTTCAATCCTCAATGCCCAATCCCCAATCTTCAATCCTCAATCCTGAATCCACAATTCTCAATCCTCAATCCTCAATCCTCAGATCTCAATCATCAATACCCAACCCTCAGACCTCGTCCTCAATACACAACCCTCAATCCTCGATCCTCAATCTTCAATCATCAATATTCAATCTTGAATCCTGAATCCTCAATCCTCAATACTCAATCCTCAGTCATCAATCCTCAATCTTCAATACTCAATAATCAATTTCCAATCCTAGATCCTCAATCCCCAATCCTCAATCTTCAATCCTCAATCCTCAATCATCAATACTCAATCCTCAATCCTCATTCTTCAATCCTCAATACCCAATCCTCAATCCTCAATATTCAATCCTCAATACTCAATCTTCAATCCTCAGTCCTCAATCCTCAATCCTCAACCCTCAATCCTCAATCCTCAGGCATCAAACGTCAATCTTCAATACTCAATAATCAATCACCAATCCTAGATACTCAATCCCCAATCCTCAATCCTTAATCCTCAATCTGCAATCCTCAATCCCCAGTCCTCAATCTTCAATCCTCAATCCTCAATCCTCAAACCTCAATCCTCATTATTCAACACACAATCCTCAACCATCAATCCACAATACTCAACCCTCAATCCTCAATACTCAGTCTTCAATCCTCAATCCTCAATCCTCAATCCTCATGCGTCAATCCTCGATCCTCAATCCACAACCCTCAATCCTCGGTCCTCAAACCTCAATCCCGAATCCTCAATCCTGAATCCTCAGTCTTCAGCCCTCAGTCCTCAACAATCAATCGTCAATCCTCAATCCTCAGACCTCAAACATCAATATTCAATCCTCAGTCCTCGTCCTCAGTCCGCAACCCTCAATCCTCAATCCTCAATCTTCAATCATCAATATTCAATCTTCAATCCTCAATACTCAATCCTCAATCCTCAATCCTCAATCCTCAATCCTCAATCCTCAATCCTCAATCTTCAATCCTCAATCCTCAATCCTCAATCCTCAATCCTTAATCCCCAGTCCTCAAACCTCAATCCTTAATCCTCAATCCTGAATCCTCAATGTTCAGCCCTCACTCCTCAACAATCAGATGTCAATCCTCAATCCTCAATAGAATACCATCAATTCACAGTTTTCATTACTCAATACTCAATCTGCATTCTTCAAATCTCTATCCACAAACATCAATCCTCATCACTCTGCCCTCAACACTCAGTCCCCAATCCTCAATATTCAATCCTCAATTCTCAACCCACAATCCACAATCCTCAACCTTCAATCCTCAATACTCAGTCTTCAATGCTCAATCCTCAATACTCAATCCTCAATCCTCAATCCTCAATCCTCAATCCTCATTCTTCAATCCGCAATACCCAATCCTCAATCTTCAATTCTCAATCCTCAATCCTCAATACTCAATCCTCAATCCTCAGTCCTCAGTCCTCAAATCTCAACCCTCAACCCTCGGCCCTCATCCTCAATCCTCAACCCTCAATCCACAATCCTCAACCTTCTTCCTCAATACTCAATCTTCAATCCTCAATCCTCAGTCCTCAAACCTCAATTCTGAATTCTCAATCCTGAATCCTCAATCTTCAGCCCTCAGTCCTCAACAATCAGTTGTCAATCCTCAATCCTCAATAGAATATCCTCAATTCACAGCTTTCAATACTCAATACTCAATCTGCATTCTTCAAATCTCTATCCACAAACATCTATTCTCATCACTCAACCCTCAACACTCAGTCCTCAATGTTCAATCCTCAATCCTCAATTCTCAATCTTCAATCCTCAATACTGAATCTTCAGTCCTCAATCCTCAATCCTCAATCCTCAATCCTCAATCCTCAATCCTCAATCCTCAATTTTCAATCCTCAATACTCAATCTTCAATCCTCAATCCTCAATCCTCAATCCTCAACCCTCAATCGTCAGTCTTCAATCCTCAATACTCAATCTTCATTCCTTAATCCTCAATCCTCAAACCTCAATCCTCAATCCTCAATCCTCAATCCTCATTCTTCAATCCTCAACACACAATCCTCAATCGTCAATCTTCAATCCTCAATCCTCAATCCTCAATCCTCGATCCTCAATCCTCAATCCTCAATCGTCAATCTCCAATCCTGAATACTCAATCTTCAATACTCAATCCTCAATCCCCAATCCTCAATCCTGATTCTTCGATCCTCAGTACCCAATCCTCAATCTTCAATCCTCAATCCTCAATCCTCAATCCTCAACCCTCAATCCTCAATCCTCAATCCTCAACCTTCAATCCTCAATAACCAACCTCCAATCCTAGATCCTCAATCCCCAATCCTCAATACTTAATCCTCAATCTTCAATCCTCAATCCCCAGTCCTCAATCTTCAATCCTCAATGTTCAATCCTCCATCCTCAATCCTCAATCCTCAAGCGTCAATCCTCAATCCTCAATCCTCAATCCTCAGTCCTCAATCCTCAATCTTCTTCCTCAATACTCGATCTTCAATCCTCAATCCTCAGTCCTCAAACCTCAATTCTGAATTCTCAATCCTGAATCCTCAATCTTCAGCCGTCAGTCCTCAACAATCAGTTGTCAATCCTCAATCCTCAATAGAATATCCTCAATTCACAGCTTTCAATACTCAATACTCAATCTGCATTCTTCAAATATCTATCCACAAACATCAATTCTCATCACTCAACCCTCAACACTCAGTCCTCAATGTTCAATCCTCAATCCTCAATCCTCAATCTTCAATCCTCAATACTCAATCTGCAATCTTCAATCCTCAATCCTCAATTCTCAATCCTCATTCTTCAATCCTCAATACCCAATCCCCAGTCTTCAATCCTCAATCCTGAATCCACAATTCTCTATCCTCAATCCTCAATCCTCAGACCTCAAACATCAATACCCAACCCTCAGTCCTCGTCCTCAATACACAACCCTCAATCCTCGATCCTCAATCTTCAATCATCAATATTCAATCTTGAATCCTGAATCCTCAATCCTCAATACTCAATCCTCTATCCACAATGTTCAATCCTCAATACCAATCCTCAATCTTCAATCCTCAATCCTCAATCCTCAATTCTCAATCCTCAATCCTCATTCTTCAATCATCAATACCCAATCCTCAATCCTCAATCTTCAATCCTCAATACTAAATTTTCAATCCTCAATCCTCAATCCTCAATCCACAATCCTCAACCCTCAGTCATCAATCCTCAATCTTCAATACTCAATAATCAATCTCCAATCCTAGATCCTCAATCCCCAATCCTCAATCTTCAATCCTCAATCCTCAATCCTCAATTCTCAATCCTCAATCCTCATTCTTCAATCCTCAATACCCAATCCTCAATCCTCAATATTCAATCCTCAATACTCAATCTTCAATCCTCAATCCTCAATCCTCAATCCTCAATCCTCAATCCTCAGGCATCAAACGTCAATCTTCAATACCCAATAATCAATCACCAATCCTAGATCCTCAATCACCAATCCTCAATCCTTGATCCTCAATCTTCAATCCTCAATCCCCAGTCCTCAATCTTCAATCCTCAATCCTCAATCCCCAAACCTCAATCCTCATTATTCAACACACAATCCTCAACCATCAATCCACAATACTCAACCATCAATCCTCAATACTCAGTCTTCAATCCTCAACCCTCAGTCCTCATCCTCAATTCTCAATTCTCAATGCTCAGTCCTCAATCCTCAATCCTCAACCCTCAATTATCAATCCTCAATCCTCAATCTTCAATCCTCAATAACCAACCTCCAATCCTAGATCCTCAATCCCCAATCCTCAATCCTGAATCCTCAATCTTCAGCCCTTAGTCCTCAACAATCAGTTGTCAATCCTCAATCCCCAATAGAATATCCTCAATTCACAGATTTCAATACTCAATACTCAATCTGCAATCTTCAAATCTCTATCCTCAAACATCAATTCTCATCACTCAACCCTGAACACTCAGTCCTGAATGTTCAATCCTCAATCCTCAATTCTCAATCTTCAATTCTCAATACTGAATCTTCAATCCTCAATCCTCAATCCTCAATCCTCAATCCTCAATCCTCAATCTTCAGTCCTAAGTCCCCAATCCTCAACCTTCGATCCTCAATCCTCAATCCTCAATCCTCAATCCTCAATCCTTAACCCTCAATCCTCAATCCTCAGCCCTCAGTCCTCAAACCTCAACCGTCAACCCTCAGTCATCAATCCTCAAACTTCAATACTCAATCGTCAATCCCCAGTCCTCAATCCTCAATCCTCAATCCTCGTTCCCCAAACATCAATTCTCAACCCTCAGTCCTCATCCTCAATTCGCAATTCTCAATTCTCAATGCTCAGTCCTCAATCATCAAACCTCAAACCCCAATCCTCAACCGTCAGTCCTCGTCCTCAATCCTCAACCCTCAATCCTCAATCCTCAATCCTCAATCTTCAATCCTCAATAACCAACATCCAATCCTAGATCCTCAATCCCCGATCCTCAATCCTTAATCCTGAATCTTCAATCCTCAATCCCCAGTCCTCAATCTTCAATCCTCAATGCTCAATCCTCAATCCTCAATCCTCAGTCCACAGTCCTCAATCCTCAATCCTCAAACCTCAATTCTCAACCCTCAGTCCTCATCCTCAATTCGCAATTCTCAATTCTCAATGCTCAGTCCTCAATCATCAAACCTCAAACCCCAATCCTCAACCGTCAGTCCTCGTTCTCAATCCTCAACCCTCAATCCTCAATCCTCAATCCTCAATCTTCAATCCTCAATAACCAACATCCAATCCTAGATCCGCAATCCCCAATCCTCAATCCTTAATCCTCAATCTTCAATCCTCAATCCCCAGTCCTCAATCTTCAATCCTCAATGCTCAATCCTCAATCCTCAATCCTCAGTCCACAGTCCTCAATCCTCAATCCTCAAACCTCAATCCTCAACCATCAGTCCTCATCCTCAATCCTCAACCCTCAATCCTCAATCCTCAATCTTCAATCATCAATACTCAATCTTCAATCCTCAGTCCTCAATCCTCAATCCTCAATCCTCAATACTCAATCCTCAATATTCAACACGCAACCCTCAACCATCAGTCCTCAATACTCAACCATCAATCCTCAATACTCAACCATCAATCCTCAATTCTCAATACTCAATAGAATATCCTGAATTCTCATGGTTCAGTACTCAATCCACAATATTCAATAATCAAATCTCAATCCTCAAACGTCAATCCTCAATACTCAATCTTCAATCCTCAGTCCTCAATCCTCAATCCTCAATCCTCAATCCTCAATCCTCAATCCTCAATCCTCAACCTTCAGTCCTCAATACTCAATCTTCAATTCTCAATCCTCAATCCTCAACCCTCAGACCTCATACTCAATCCTCAATTCTCAATCCTCAATCCTCAATCTTCAATCCTCAATACTCAATCTTCAATCCTCGATCCTCAGTCCTCAATACTCAACCATCAATCCTCAATTCTCAATACCCAATAGAATATCCTGAATTCGCAGGGTTCAATACTCAAACCTCAATCCTCAACCCTCAGCCCTCATCCTCCATCCTCAATCCTCAATCCTCAACCCCCAATATTCAACCCTCAATACTAAATCTTCAATCCTCAATCCTCAATCCTCAATCCTCAATCCTCAATCCTCAATCCTCAGTCATCAATACTCAATCTTCAATACTCAATCCTCAATCCTCAATCCTCAATCCTCAATCCTCAATCCTCAATCATCATTCCTCAAACCTCAATCCTCAGCCCTCAGTCCTCATCCTCAATTCTGAGTTCTCAATCCTCAATGCTCAATCCTCAATCTTCAATCCTCAATAATCAATCTCCAATCCTAGATACTCAATCCCCAATCTTCAATCCTTAATCCTCAATCTTCAATCCTCATTCCCCAGTCCTCAATCTTCAATCCTCAATCCTCAATCCACAATTCTCAATCCTCAATCCTCTATCCTCAGAACTAAAACATCAATATTCAACCCTCAGTCCTCGTCCTCAAACCACAACCCTCAATCCTCAATCCTCAGTCTTCAATCATCAATATTCAATCTTCAATCCTCAATCCTCAATCCTCAATCCTCAATCCTCAGTCCTCAATCTTTGATCCTCAATCTTCAGTCCTCAATCCTCAATCCTCAATCTTCAACCCTCAATACTCAATCTTCAATCCTCAATCCTCAATCCTCAATCCTCAATCCTCAATCCTCAATCCTAAATCTTCAATCCTCAATACTCAATCTTCAATCCTCAATCCTCAATCCTCAACCCTCAATTCTCATTCTTCAATCCTCAACACCCAATGCTCAATCTTCAATCCTCAATCCTCAATCCTCAATTCTCAATCCTCAATCCTCAATCCTCAGACCTCAAACATCAATACTCAACCCTCAGTCCTCGTCCTCAATCCACAACCCTCAATCCTCGATCCTCAAGCTTCAATCATCAATATTCAATCTTGAATCCTGAATCCTCAATCCTGAATCCTCAATCTTCACCCCTTAGTCCTCAACAATCAGTTGTCAATCCTCAATCCCCAATAGAATATCCTCAATTCACAGATTTCAATACTCAATACTCAATCTGCAATCTTCAAATCTCTATCCTCAAACATCAATTCTCATCACTCAACCCTGAACACTCAGTCCTGAATGTTCAATCCTCAATCCTCAATTATCAATTTTCAATCCTCAATACTGAATCTTCAATCCTCAATCCTCAATCTTCAATCCTCAATACTCAACCTTCAATCCTCAATCCTCAATCCTCAATCCTCAATCCTCAATCCTCAATCCTCAATCCTCAATCCTCAATCCTCAATCTTCAGTCCTCAATACTCAATCTTCAATCCTCAATCCTCAATCCTCAACCCTCAGACCTCATCCTCAATCCTCAATTCTCAATCCTCAATCCTCAATCTTCAATCCTCAATCCTCCATCCTCAATCCTCAATCCTCAATCCACAATATTCAACACACAACCCTCAACCATCAATCCTCAATACTCAACCATCAATCCTCAATTCTCAATACTCAATAGAATATCCTGAATTCTCATGGTTCAATACTCATTCCACAATATTCAATAATCAAATCTCAATCCTCAAACATCAATTCTCAACACTCAATCCTCAACACTCAGTCCTCTCTCTTCAATCCTCCATCGTCAATCCTCAATCCTCAATCCTCAAGCGTCAATCCTCGATCCTCAATCCACAACCCCCAATCCTCGGTCCTCAAACCTCAATCCCGAATCCTCAATCCTGAATCCTCAATCTTCAGCCCTCAGTCCTCAACAATCAATCGTCAATCCTCAATCGTCAGACCTCAAACATCAATATTCAATCCTCAGTCCTCGTCCTCAATCCACAACACTCAATCCTCAATCCTCAATCTTCAATCATCAATATTCAATATTCAATCCTCAATACTCAATCCTCAATCCTCAATCCTCAATCCTCAGTCCTCAGTCCTCAAACCTCAACCGTCAACCCTCAGTCATCAATCCTCAATCTTCAATACTCAATCGTCAATCCTCAGTCCTCAATCCTCAATCCTCAATCCTCAGTCCTCAAACCTCAATCCATAATCCTCAATCCTGAGTCCTCAATCTTCAGCCCTCACTCCTCAACAATCAGTTGTCAATCCTCAATCCTCAATAGAATACCATCAATTCACAGTTTTCATTACTCAATGCTCAATCTGCAATCTTCAAATCTCTATCCACAAACATCAATCCTCATCACTCAACCCTCAAGACTCAGTCCCCAATCATCAATATTCAATCCTCAATTCTCAATCCTCAATCCACAATCCTCAACCTTCAATCCTCAATACTCAGTCTTCAATGCTCAATCCTCAATCCTCAATCCTCAATCCTCAATCCTCAATCCTCAATCATCAATATTCAATCTTCAATCCTCAATCCTCAATCCTCAATCCTCAATCCTCAATCCTCAATCTTTAATCCTCAATCCTCAGTCCTCAATCCTCAATCCTCAATCTTCAACCCTCAAGACTCAATCTTCAATCCTCAATCCTCAATCCTCAATCCTCAATTCTCATTCTTCAATCCTCAACACCCAATGCTCAATCTTCAATCCTCAATCCTCAATCCTCAATTCTCAATCCTGAATCCTCAATCCTCAGACCTCAAAGATCAATACTCAACCCTCAGTCCTCGTCCTGAATCCACAACCCTCAATCCTCGATCCTCAAGCTTCAATCATCAATATTCAATCTTGAATCCTGAATCCTCAATCCTGAATCCTCAATCTTCACCCCTTAGTCCTCAACAATCAGTTGTCAATCCTCCATCCCCAATAGAATATCCTCAATTCACAGATTTCAATACTCAATACTCAATCTGCAATCTTCAAATCTCTATCCTCAAACATCAATTCTCATCACTCAACCCTGAACACACAGTCCTGAATGTTCAATCCTCAATCCTCAATTCTCAATCTTCAATCCTCAATAGTGAACCTTCAATCCTCAATCCTCAATCCTCAATCCTCAATCCTTAATCCTCAATCTTCAGACCTTAGTCCCCAATCCTCAACCTTCGATCCTCAATCCACAATCCTCAATCCTCAATCCTCAATCCTCAGTCCTCAGTCCTCAAACCTCAACCGTCAACCCTCAGTCATCAATCCTCAATCTTCAATACTCAATCGTCAATCCTCAGTGCTCAATCCTCAATCCTCAATCCTCGTTCCTCAAACCTCAATTCTCAACCCTCAGTCCTCATCCTCAATTCGCAATTCTCAATTCTCAATGCTCAGTCCTCAATCATCAAACCTCAAACCACAATCCTCAACCGTCAGTCCTCGTCCTCAATCCTCAACCCTCAATCCTCAATCCTCAGTCCTCAATCTTCAATCCTCAATAACCAACATCCAATCCTAGATCCTCAATCCCCAATCCTCAATCCTTAATACTCAATCTTCAACCCTCAATCCCCAGTCCTCAATCTTCAATCCTCAATGCTCAATCCTCAATCCTCAATCCTCAGTCCACAGTCCTCAATCCTCAATCCTCAAACCTCAATCCTCAATCGTCAGTCCTCATCCTCAATCCTCAACCCTCAATCCTCAATCCTCAATCTTCAATCATCAATACTCAATCTTCAATCCTCAATCCTCAATCCTCAATCCTCAATACTCAATCCTCAATATTCAACACACAACCCTCAACCATTAGTCCTCAATACTCAACCATCAATCCTCAATACTCAACCATCAATCCTCAATTCTCAATACTCAATAGAATATCCTGAATTCTCATGGTTCAATACTCAATCGTCAATATTCAATAATCAAATCTCAATCCTCAAACATCAATTATCAACACTCAATCCTCAACACTCAGTCCTCTCTCTTCAATCCTCCATCCTCAATCCTCAATCCTCAATCCTCAAGCGTCAATCCTCGATCCTCAATCCACAACCCTCAATCCTCGGTCCTCAAACCTCAATCCCGAATCCTCAATCCTGAATCCTCAATCTTCAGCCCTCAGTCCTCAACAATCAATCGTCAATCCTCAATCCTCAGACCTCAAACATCAATACTCAACCCTCAGTCCTCGACCTCAGTCCACAACCCTCAATCCTCGATCCTCAATCTGCAATCATCAATATTCAATCTTGAATCCTGAATCCTCAATCCTCAATACTCAATCCTCTATCCACAATGTTCAATCCTCAATACCCAATCCTCAATCTTCAATCCTCAATCCTCAATCCTCAATTCTCAATCCTCAATCCTCATTCTTCAATCCTCAATGCCCAATCCTCAATCTTCAATCCTCAATCCCCAGGTCTCAATCTTCAATCCTCAATCCTCAATCCTCAATCCTCAATCGTCAATCTTCAATCCTCAATCCTCAATTCTCAATTCTCAATCCTCAATCCTTAATCCTCAGTCTTCAATCCTCAATAATCAATCTCCAATCCTAGATCCTCAATCCCCAATACTCAATCCTTAATCCTCACTCTTCAATCCTCAATCCTCAATGCTCAATCCTCAATCCTCAATCCTCAGTCTTCAATGCTCAATCCTGAATCCTCAATCTTCAGCCTTCAGTCCGCAACAATCAATGGTCAATCATCAATCCTCAATAGAATATCCTCAATTCACAGTTTTCAATACTCAATCCCCAATCTTCAATCTTCAAATCTCAATCCACAAGCATCAATTCTCATCACTCAACCCTCAACACTCTGTCCTCAATCTTCAATACTCAATCCTCAGTCCTCAATCTTCAATCCTCAATACTCAATCTTCAATCCTCAATCCTCAATTCTCTATCCTCAACCCTCAATACTCAATCCTCAATCCCCAACCCTTAATCTTCAATCCTCAATCATCAATCCTCAATCCTCAATCCTCAAACCTCAATCCTCAACCCTCTGTCCTCATCCTCAATTCTCAATTCTCAATCCTCAATCCTCAATCCTCAATCTTCAATCCTCAATAACCAACATCCAATCCTTGATCCTCAATCCCCAATCATCAATCCTTAATCCTCAATCTTCAATCCTCAATCCCCAGTCCTCAATCTTCAATCCTCAATGTGCAATCCTTAATCCTCAATCGTCAGTCCACAATCCTCAATCCTCAATCCACAAACCTCAATCCTCAACCGTCAGTCATCATCCTCAATCCTCAACCCTCAATCGTCAATCCTCAATCTTCAATCATCAATACTCAATCTTCAATCCTCAATCCTCAATCCTCAATCCTCAACCCTCAATCCTCAATATTCAACACACAACCCTCAACCATCAATCCTCAATGCTCAACCATCAATCCTCAATACTCAACCATCAATCCTCAATTCTCAATACTCAATAGAATATCCTGAATTCTCATGGTTCAATACTCAATCCACAATATTCAATAATCATATCTCTATCCTCAAACATCAATTCTCTACACACAATCCTCAACACTCAGTCCTCTCTCTTCAATCCTCCATCCTCAATCCTCAATCCTCAATCCTCAGTCCTCAATCCTCAATCCTCAATCCTCAACCGTCAGTCCTCGTCCTCAATCCTCAAACCTCAATCCTCAATCCTCAATCCTCAATCATCAATAATCAATCTTCAATACTCAGTCCTCAATCCTCAATCCTCAATCCTCAATCCTCAATATTCAACACACAACCCTCCACCATTAATCCTCAATACTCAACCATCAATCCTCAATTCTCAATACTCAATAGAATATCCTGAATTCTCATGGTTCAATACTCAATCCACAAAGTTCAATAATCAAATCTCAATCCTCAAACACCAATTTTCAACACTCAATCCTCAATACTCGGTCCTCTCTCTTCAATCCTCCATCCTCAATCCTCAATTCTCAAGCGTCAACCCTCAACCCTCAATACTCAGCCCTCAATCCTCATTCCTCAAACCTCAATCCGGAATCCTCAATCCTGAATCCTCAATCCTCAATCCTCAATCGTCAATCTTCAATCCTCAATACTCAATCTTCAAACCTCAATCCTCAATCCTCAATCCTCAATCCTCATTCTTCAATCCTGAATACCCAATCCTCAACCTTCAATCCTCAATCCTCAGTCCGCAATCCTCAATACTCAATCCTCAATCCTCAATCTTCAATCCTCAGTCCCAAATCCTCAATCTTCAATACTCAATCCTCAATCCTCAATCTTCAATCCTCAATGCTCAGTCCTCAATCCTCATTCGTCAATCTTCAATCCTCAATACTCAATCTTCAATCCTCAATCCTCAATCCTCAATCCTCAATCCTCATTCTTCAATCCTGAATACCCAATCCTCAATCTTCAACCCTCAATCCTCAATCCTCAATCCTCAATCCTCATTCTTCAATCCTCAATACCCAATCCTCAATCTTCAGTCCTCAATCCTCATTCCTCAATTCTCAATCATCAATCCTCAATCCTCCGACCTCAATACTCAACCCTGAGTCCTCGTCCTCAATCCACAACCCTCAATCCTCAATCCTCAATCTTCAATCCTCAATCCTCAATCCTCTATCCTCAATCCTCAATCCTCAATCCCCAATCATCAATCTTCAATCCTCAATCCTCAATTCTCTATCCTCAACCCACAATCCACAATCGTCAATCCTCAATCCCCAATCCTCAATCTTCAATCCTCAATCATCACTCCTCAATCCTCAATCCTCAATCCTCAATCCTCAACCCTCAGTCCGCATCCTCAATTCTCAATTTTCAATCCTCAATCCTTAATCCTCAGTCTTCAATCCTCAATAATCAATCTCCAATCCTAGATCCTCAATCCCCAATACTCAATCCTTAATCCTCAATCTTCAATCCTCAATCCCCAGGCCTCAATCTTCAATCCTCAATGCTCAATCCTCAATCCTCAATCCTCAGTCCACAATCCCCAATCCTCAATCCTCAAACCTCAATCCTCAGCCGCCAGTCCTCGTCCTCAATCCTCAACACTCAATGCTCAATCCTCAATCTTCAATCATCAATACTCAATATTCAATCTTCAACTCTCAATCCTCAATCCTCAATCCTCAATCCTCAATCCTCAAACCTCAATCCTCAACCGTCAGTCCTCGCCCTCAATCCTCAACCCTCAATCCTCAATCCTCAATCTTCAATCATCAATACTCAATCTTCAACCTTCAACCCTCAATGCTCAATCGTCAATCCTCAATTCTCAATCCTCAATCCTCAATCTTCAATCCTCAATACTCAATCTTCAATCCTCAATCCTCAATCCTCAATCCTCAATCCTCAATCTTCAATCCTCAACACCCAATCCTCAATCTTCAATCCTCAATCCTCAATCATCAATTCTCAATCCTCAATCCTCAATCCTCAGACCTCAAACATCAATACTCAACCCTCAGTACTCGACCTCAGTCCACAACCCTCAATCCTCGATCCTCAATCTGCAATCATCAATATTCAATATTGAATCCTGAATCCTCAATCCTCAATACCCAATCCTCTATCCACAATGTTCAATCCTCAATACCCAATCCTCAATCTTCAATCCTCAATCCTCAATCCTCAATTCTCAATCCTCAATCCTCATTCTTCAATCCTCAATGCCCAATCCTCAATCTTCAATCCTCAATCCCCAGGTCTCAATCTTCAATCCTCAATACTCAATCCTCAATCGTCAATCGTCAATCTTCAATCCTCAATCCTCAATCCTCAATCCTCAATTCTCAATTCTCAATCCTCAATCCTTAATCCTCAGTCTTCAATCCTCAATAATCAATCTCCAATCCTAGATCCTCAATCCCCAATACTCAATCTTTAATCCTCAATCTTCAATCCTCAATCGTCAATGCTCAATCCTCAATCCTCAATCCTCAGGCCTCAATCCTCAATCCTCAATCCTCAAACCTCAATCCTCAACCGTCAGTCCTCGTCCTCAATCCTCAAACATCAATCCTCAATCCTCAATCTTCATTCCTCAATCCTCATTCTTCAATCCTCAATACCCAATCCTCAATCTTCAATCCTCAATCCTCAATCCTCAGTTCTCAATCCTCAATCCTCAATCCTCAATCGTCAATCCTCAATCATCAATCTTCAATCCTCATTACTCAATCTTCAATCCTCAATTCTCAATACTCAACATAATATCCTGAATTCTAATGATTCAATACTCAATCCTCAGTATTCAATAATCAAATCTCAATCCGCAAACATCAATTCTCAACACTCAATCCTCAATACTCAGTCCTCTCTCTTCAATCCTCCATCCTCAATCCTCAATCCTCAAGCGTCAATCCTCAATCCTCAATCCTCAACCCTCAATCCTCAATCCTCAATTTCCAATCCTCAATACTCAATCTTCAATCCTCAATCCTCAATCCTCAATCCTCAATCCTCAATCGTCAGTCTTCAATCCTCTACACTCAATCTTCAATCCTCAATCCTCAATCCTCAAACCTCAATCCTCATTCCTCAATCCTCAACCTTCAATCCTCAATACTCAATCTGCAATCTTCAAACCTCAATCCTCAATCCTCAATCCTCATTCTTCAATCCTCAATACCCAATCCTCAATCTTCAATCCTCAATCCTGAATCCACAATTCTCAATACTCAATCCTCAATCCTCAGACCTCAAACATCAATATTCAACCCTCAGTCCTCGTCCTCAAACCACAACCCTCAATCCCCAATCCTCAATCTTCAATCATCAATATTCAATCTTCAACCCTCAATCCTCAATCCTCAATTCTCAGTCATCAATCCTCAATCTTCAATCCTCAATACTCAATGTGCAACCTTCAATCCTCAATCCTCAATCCTCAATCCTCATTCTTCAATCCTCAACACCCAATCCTCAATCCCCGATCCTCAATCTTCAATCCTCAATCATCAATCCTCAGTCCTCAATCCCCAAACCTCAATCCTCAACCCTCAGTCCTCATCCTCAATTCTCAATTCTCAATCCTAAGTCCTTAATCCTCAGTCTTCAATCCTCAATAATCAATCTCCAATCCTAGATCCTCAATCCCCAATCCTCAATCCTTAATCCTCAATCTTCAATCCTCAATCCCCAGGCCTCAATCCTCAGTCCACAATCCTCAATCCTCAATCCTCAAACATCATTCCTCAACCGTCAGTCCTCGTCCTCAATCCTCAACCCTCAATCCTCAATCCTCAATCTTCAATCATCAATACTCAATCTTCAATCTTCAATCCTCAATCCTCAATCCTCAATCCTCAATCCTCAATCCCCAGTCCTCAAACCTCAATCCTTAATCCTCAATCCTGAATCCTCAATGTTCAGCCCTCACTCCTCAACAATCAGTTGTCAATCCTCAATCCTCAATAGAATACCATCAACTCACAGTTTTCATTACTCAATACTCAATCTGCAATCTTCAAATCTCTAACCACAAACATCAATCCTCATCACTCAACCCTCAACACTCAGTCCCCAATCCTCAATATTCAATCCTCAATTCTCAATCCTCAATCCCCAATCCTCAATCCTGATTCTTCAATCCTCAGTACCCAATCCTCAATCTTCAATCCTCAATCCTCAATCCTCAATCCTCAATCTTCAACCCTCAATCCTCAATCCTCAATCTTCAATCCTCAATGTTCAATCCTCAACACTGAATGTTCAATCGTCAATCCTCAATCCTCAATCCTAAATCCTCAATCCTCAATCCTGAATCTTCAATCCTCAGTCCCCAATCCTCAACATTCAATCCTCAATCCTCAATCCTCAATCCTCAATCCTCAGTCCTCAATCCTCAGTCCTCAGTCCTCAAACCTCGACTGTCAACCCTCAGTCATCAATCCTCAATCTTCAATACTCTATCGTCAATCCTCAGTCCTCAATCCTCAATCCTAAATCCTCGTTCCTCAAACCTCAATCCTCAACCCTCAGTCCTCACCCGCAATTCTCAATTCTCAATGCTCAGTCCTCAATCCTCAATCCTCAACACTCAATCCTCAATCCTCAATCCTCAATCTTCAATCCTCAATAACCAACATCCAATCCTAGATCCTCAATCCCCAATCAGCAATCCTTAATCCTCAATCTTCAATCCTCAATCCCCAGTCCTAAATCTTCAATCCTCAATGTGCAATCCTCAATCCTCAATCCTCAGTCCACAATCCTCAATCCTCAATCCACAAACCTCAATCCTCAACCGTCAGTCATCATCCTCAATCCTCAACCCTCAATCCTCAATCCTCAATCTTCAATCATCAATACTCAATTGTCAATCCTCAATCCTCAATCCTCAATCCTCAATCCTCAATCCTCAATATTCAACACACAACCCTCAACCATCAATCCTCAATACTCAACCATCAATCCTCAATACTCAACCATCAATCCTCAATTCTCAATACTCAATAGAATATCCTGAATTCTCATGGTTCAATACTCAATCCACAATATTCAATAATCAAATCTCTATCCTCAAACATCAATTCTCTACACACAATCCTCAACACTCAGTCCTCGCTCTTCAATCCTCCATCCTCAATACTCAATCCTCAATCCTCAGTCCTCAATCCTCAATCCTCAATCCTCCAACCTCAATCCTCAACCGTCAGTCCTCGTCCTCAATCCTCAAACCTCAATCCTCAATCCTCAATCTTCAATCATCAATAATCAATCTTCAATACTCAATCCTCAATCCTCAATCCCCAATCCTCAATCCTCAATATTCAACACACAACCCTCCACCATCAATCCTCAATACTCAACCATCAATTCTCAATTCTCAATACTCAATAGAATATCCTGAATTCTCATGGTTCAATACTCAATCCACAAAGTTCAATAATCAAATCTCAATCCTCAAACATCAATTTTCAACACTCAATCCTCAATACTCGGTCCTCTCTCTTCAATTCTCCATCCTCAATCCTCAATCCTCAAGCGTCAATCCTCAATCTTCAATCCTCAGCCCTCAATCCTCAGTCCTCAAACCTCAACCCGGAATCCTCAATCCTGAATCCTCAATCCTCAATCCTCAATCGTCAATCTTCAATCCTCAATACTCAATCTTCAATCCCCAATCCTCAATCCTCAATCCTCAATCCTCAGTCCGCAATCCTCAATCCTCAATCCTCAATCCTCAATCTTCAATCCTCAGTCCCAAATCCTCAATCTTCAATCCTCAATACTCAATCTTCAATCCTCAATCGTCAATCCTCAATCCTCAATCCTCATTCTTCAATCCTGAATACCCAATCCTCAATCCTCAATCCTCAATCCTCATTCTTCAATCCTCAATACCCAATCCTCAATCTTCAGTCCTCAATCCTCATTCCTCAATTCTCAATCATCAATCCTCAATCCTCAGACCTCAATACTCATCCCTGAGTACTCGACCTCAATCCACAACCCTCAATCCTCAATCCTCAATCTTCAATCCTCAATCCTCAATCCTCTATCCTCAATCCTCAATCCTCAATCCCCAATCATCAATCTTCAATCCTCAATCCTCAATTCTCTATCCTCAACCCTCAATACACAATCGTCAATCCTCAATCCCCAATCCTCAATCTTCAATCCTCAATCATCAATCTTCAATCCTCAACCCTCAGTCCGCATCCTCAATTCTCAATTCTCAATCCTCAATCCTTAATCCTCAGTCTTCAATCCTCAATAATCAATCTCCAATCCTAGATCCTCAATCCCCAATCCTCAATCTTCAATCCTCAATCATCAATCCTCAGTCCTCAATCCCCAAACCTCAATCCTCAACCCTCAGTCCTCATCCTCAATTCTCAATTCTCAATCCTAAGTCCTTAATCCTCAGTCTTCAATCCTCAATAATCAATCTCCAATCCTAGATCCTCAATCCCCAATCCTCAATCCTTAATCCTCAATCTTCAATCCTCAATCCCCAGGCCTCAATCCTCAGTCCACAATCCTCAATCCTCAATCCTCAAACATCATTCCTCAACCGTCAGTCCTCGTCCTCAATCCTCAACCCTCAATCCTCAATCCTCAATCTTCAATCATCAATACTCAATCTTCAATCTTCAATCCTCAATCCTCAATCCTCAATCCTCAATCCTCAATCCCCAGTCCTCAAACCTCAATCCTTAATCCTCAATCCTGAATCCTCAATGTTCAGCCCTCACTCCTCAACAATCAGTTGTCAATCCTCAATCCTCAATAGAATACCATCAATTCACAGTTTTCATTACTCAATACTCAATCTGCAATCTTCAAATCTCTATCCACAAACATCAATCCTCATCACTCAACCCTCAACACTCAGTCCCCAATCCTCAATATTCAATCCTCAATTCTCAATCCTCAATCCCCAATCCTCAATCCTGATTCTTCAATCCTCAGTACCCAATCCTCAATCTTCAATCCTCAATCCTCAATCCTCAATCCTCAATCTTCAACCCTCAATCCTCAATCCTCAATCTTCAATCCTCAATGTTCAATCCTCAACACTGAATGTTCAATCGTCAATCCTCAATCCTCAATCCTAAATCCTCAATCCTCAATCCTGAATCTTCAATCCTTAGTCCCCAATCCTCAACATTCAATCCTCAATCCTCAATCCTCAATCCTCAATCCTCAGTCCTCAATCCTCAGTCCTCAGTCCTCAAACCTCGACCGTCAACCCTCAGTCATCAATCCTCAATCTTCAATACTCAATCGTCAATCCTCAGTCCTCAATCCTCAATCCTAAATCCTCGTCCCTCAAACCTCAATCCTCAACCCTCAGTCCTCATCCGCAATTCTCAATTCTCAATGCTCAGTCCTCAATCCTCAATCCTCAACACTCAATCCTCAATCCTCAATCCTCAATCTTCAATCCTCAATAACCAACATCCAATCCTAGATCCTCAATCCCCAATCAGCAATCCTTAATCCTCAATCTTCAATCCTCAATCCCCAGTCCTAAATCTTCAATCCTCAATGTGCAATCCTCAATCCTCAATCCTCAGTCCACAATCCTCAATCCACAAACCTCAATCCTCAACAGTCAGTCATCATCCTCAATCCTCAACCCTCAATCCTCAATCCTCAATCTTCAATCATCAATACTCGATCTTCAATCCTCAATCCTCAATCCTCAATCCTCAACCCTCAATCCTCAATATTCAACACACAACCCTCAACCATCAATCCTCAATACTCAACCATCAATCCTCAATACTCAACCATCAATCCTCAATTCTCAATACTCAATAGAATATCCTGAATTCTCATGGTTCAATACTCAATCCACAATATTCAATAATCAAATCTCTATCCTCAAACATCAATTCTCTACACACAATCCTCAACACTCAGTCCTCTCTCTTCAATCCTCCATCCTCAATCCTCAATCCTCAATCCTCAGTCCTCAATCCTCAATCCTCAATCCTCCAACCTCAATCCTCAACCGTCAGTCCTCGTCCTCAATCCTCAAACCTCAATCCTCAATCCTCAATCTTCAATCATCAATAATCAATCTTCAATACTCAATCCTCAATCCTCAATCCTCAATCCTCAATCCTCAATATTCAACACACAACCCTCCACCATCAATCCTCAATACTCAACCATCAATCCTCAATTCTCAATACTCAATAGAATATCCTGAATTCTCATGGTTCAATACTCAATCCACAAAGTTCAATAATCAAATCTCAATCCTCAAACATCAATTTTCAACACTCAATCCTCAATACTCGGTCCTCTCTCTTCAATTCTCCATCCTCAATCCTCAATCCTCAAGCGTCAATCCTCAATCTTCAATCCTCAGCCCTCAATCCTCAGTCCTCAAACCTCAATCCGGAATCCTCAATCCTGAATCCTGAATCCTCAATCCTCAATCGTCAATCTTCAATCCTCAATACTCAATCTTCAATCCTCAATCCTCAATCCTCAATCCTCAATCCTCAGTCCGCAATCCTCAATCCTCAATCCTCAATCCTCAATCTTCAATCCTCAGTCCCAAATCCTCAATCTTCAATCCTCAATACTCAATCTTCAATCCTCAATCCTCAATCCTCAATCCTCAATCCTCATTCTTCAATCCTGAATACCCAATCCTCAATCTTCAATCCTCAATCCTCAATCCTCAATCCTCAATCCTCATTCTTCAATCCTCAATACCCAATCCTCAATCTTCAGTCCTCAATCCTCATTCCTCAATTCTCAATCATCAATCCTCAATCCTCAGACCTCAATACTCAACCCTGAGTCCTCGTCCTCAATCCACAACCCTCAATCCTCAATCCTCAATCTTCAATCCTCAATCCTCAATCCTCTATCCTCAATCCTCAATCCTCAATCCCCAATCATCAATCTTCAATCCTCAATCCTCAATTCTCTATCCTCAACCCTCAATACACAATCGTCAATCCTCAATCCCCAATCCTCAATCTTCAATCCTCAATCATCAATCTTCAATCCTCAATCCTCAAACTTCAATCCTCAACCCTCAGTCCGCATCCACAATTCTCAATTCTCAATCCTCAATCCTTAATCCTCAGTCTTCAATCCTCAATAATCAATCTCCAATCCTAGATCCTCAATCCCCAATACTCAATCCTTAATCCTCAATGTTCAATCCTCAATCCCCAGGCCTCAATCTTCAATCCTCAATGCTCAACCCTCAATCCTCAATCCTCAGTCCTCAATCCTCAATCTTCAATCCTCAATATTCAATCTTCAATCCTCAATCCTCAGTCCTCAAACCTCAATTCTGAATTCTCAATCCTGAATCCTCAATCTTCAGCCCTCAGTCCTCAACAATCAGTTGTCAATCCTCAATCCTCAATATAATATCCTCAACTCAAAGCTTTCAATACTCAATACTCAATCTGCATTCTTCAAATCTCTATCCACAAACATCAATTCTTATCACTCAACCCTCAACACTCAGTCATCAATACTCAATCTTCAATACTCAATCCTCAATCCTCAATCCTCAATCCTCAATCCTCAACCCCCAATCATCATTCCTCAAACCTCAATCCTCAACCCTCAGTCCTCATCCTCAATTCTGAATTCTCAATCCTCAATCCTCAATCCTCAATCTTCAATCCTCAATAATCAATCTCCAATCCTAGATACTCCATCCCCAATCTTCACTCGTTAATCCTCAATCTTGAATCCTCATTTCCCAGTCCTCAATCTTCAATCCTCAATGCTCAATCCTCTATCCTCAATCCTCAGTCCTCAATCCTCAATCCTCAATCCTCCAACCTCAATCCTCAACCGTCAGTCCTCGTCCTCAATCCTCAAACCTCAATCCTCAATCCTCAATCTTCAATCATCAATAATCAATCTTCAATACTCAATCCTCAATCCTCAATCCCCAATCCTCAATCCTCAATATTCAACACACAACCCTCCACCATCAATCCTCAATACTCAACCATCAATCCTCAATTCTCAATACTCAATAGAATATCCTGAATTCTCATGGTTCAATACTCAATCCACAAAGTTCAATAATCAAATCTCAATCCTCAAATATGAATTTTCAACACTCAATCCTCAATACTCAGTCCTCTCTCTTCAATCCTCCATCCTCAATCCTAAATCCTCAAGCGTCAATCCTCAATCCTCAATCCTCAACACTCAATCCTCAGTCCTCAAACCTCAATCCGGAAGCCTCAATCCTGAATCCTCAATCCTCAATCCTCAATCGTCAATCTTCAATCCTCAATACTCAATCTTCAATCCTCAACCCTCAATCCTCAATACTCAATCCTCAATCCTCATTCTTCAATCCTCAATACCCAATCCTCAATCTTCAAACCTCAATCCTCAATTCTCAATACTCAATAGAATATCCTGAATTCTCATGGTTCAATACTCAATCCACAAAGTTCAATAATCAAATCTCAATCCTCAAACATGAATTTTCAACACTCAATCCTCAATACTCAGTCCTCTCTCTTCAATCCTCAATCCTCAATCCTCAATCCTCAATCCTCAACCTTCAATCCTCAATCCTCAAACCTCAATTTTCAATCCTCAATACTCAATCTTCAATCCTCAATCCTCAATCCTCAACCCTCAATCCTCAATCGTCAGTCCTCAATCCTCAATACTCAATCCTCAATCCTCAATCCTCAATACTCAACCATCAATTCTCAATTCTCAATACTCAATAGAATATCCTGAATTCTCATGGTTCAATACTCAATCCACAATATTCAATAATCAAATCTCAACCCTCAAACATCAATTCTCTACACTCAATCCTCAACACTCAGTCCTCTCTCTTCAATGCTCCATCATCAATCCTCAATCCTCAATCCTAATGCGTCAATCCTCGATCCTCAATCCACAACCCTCAATCCTCGGTCCTCAAACCTCAATCCCGAATCCTCAATCCTGAATCCTCAGTCTTCAGCCCTCAGTCCTCAACAATCAATCGTCAATCCTCAATCCTCAGACCTCAAACATCAATATTCAATCCTCAGTCCTCGTCCTCAGTCCGCAACCCTCAATCCTCAATCCTCAATCTTCAATCATCAATATTCAATCTTCAATCCTCAATACTCAATCCTCAATCCTCAATCCTCAATCCTCAATCTTCAATCCTCAATCCTCAATACTCAATCCTCAATCCTCAATCCCCAGTCCTCAAACCTCAATCCTTAATCCTCAATCCTGAATCCTCAATGTTCAGCCCTCACTCCTCAACAATCAGTTGTCAATCCTCAATCCTCAATAGAATACCATCAATTCACAGTTTTCGTTACTCAATACTCAATCTGCATTCTTCAAATCTCTATCCACAAACATCAATCCTCATCACTCAGCCCTCAACACTCAGTCCCCAATCCTCAATATTCAATCCTCAATTCTCAACCCTCAATCCACAATCCTCAACATTCAATCCTCAATACTCAGTCTTCAATGCTCAATCCTCAATACTCAATCCTCAATTCTCAATCCTCAATCGTCAATCTTCAATCCTCAACACTCAATCTTCAATCCTCAATCCTCAATCCTCAATCCTCAATCCTCAATCCTCATTCTTCAATCCGCAATACCCAATCCTCAATCTTCAATCCTCAATCCTCAATCCTCAATACTCAATCCTCAATCCTCAGTCCTCAGTCCTCAAATCTCAACCCTCAACCCTCGGCCCTCATCCTCAATCCTCAACCCTCAATCCTCAATCCTCAACCTTCTTCCTCAATACTCAATCTTCAATCCTCAATCCTCAGTCCTCAAACCTCAATTCTGAATTCTCAATCCTGAATCCTCAATCTTCAGCCCTCAGTCCTCAACAATCAGTTGTCAATCCTCAATCCTCAATAGAATATCCTCAATTCACAGCTTTCAATACTCAATACTCAATCTGCATTCTTCAAATCTCTATCCACAAACATCAATTCTCATGACTCAACCCTCAACACTCAGTCCTCAATGTTCAATCCTCAATCCTCAATTCTCAATCTTCAATCCTCAATACTGAATCTTCAATCCTCAATCCTCAATCCTCAATCCTCATTCTTCAATTCTCAATACCCAATCCTCAATCTTCAATCCTCAATCCTCAATCCTCAATCCTCGATCCTCAATCCTCAATCCTCAATCGTCAATCTCCAATCCTGAATACTCAATCTTCAATACACAATCCTCAATCCCCAATCCTCAAACCTGATTCTACAATCCTCAGTACCCAATCCTCAATCTTCAATCCTCAATCCTCAATCCTCAATCTTCAACCCTCAATCCTCAATCCTCAATCTTCAATCCTCAATCTTCAATCCTCAATACTGAATGTTCAATCGTCAATCCTCAATTCTCAATCCTAATTCCTCAATCCTTAATCCTCAATCTTCAATCCTCAGTCCCCAATCCTCAACATTCAATCCTCAATCCTCAATCCTCAATCCTCAAACCTCAATCCTCAAACCTCAGTCCTCAGTCCTCAAACCTCAACCGTCAACCCTCAGTCATCAATCCTCAATCTTCAATGCTCAATCGTCAATCCTCAGTCCTCAATCCTCAATCCTCAACCCTCGTTACTCAAACCTCAATCCTCAACCCTCAGGCCTCATCCTCAATTCTCAATTCTCAATGCTCAGTCCTCAATCCTCAATCCTCAACCCTCAATCCTCAATCCTCAACCCTCAACCTTCAATCCTCAATAACCAACCTCCAATCCTAGATCCTCAATCCCCAATCCTCAATCCTTAATCCTCAATCTTCAATCCTCAATCCCCAGTCCTCAATCTTCAATCCTCAATGTTCAATCCTCCATCCTCAATCCTCAATCCTCAAGCGTCAATCCTCAATCCTCAATCCTCAATCCTCAACCCTCAATCCTCAGTCCTCAAACCTCAATCCGGAATCCTCAATCCTGAATCCTCAATCCTCAATCCTCAATCGTCAATCTTCAATCCTCAATACTCAATCTTCAATCCTCAATCCTCAATCCTCAATCCTCAATCCTCATTCTTCAATCCTGAATACCCAATCCTCAACCTTCAATCCTCAATCCTCAGTCGGCAATCCTCAATCCTCAATCCTCAATCCTCAATCTTCAATCCTCAGTCCCAAATCCTCAATCTTCAATACTCAATACTCAATCCTCAATCCTCAATCTTCAATACTCAATCCTCAATCCTCAATCCTAAAGTCGTCAATCTTCAATCCTCAATACTCAATCTTCAATCCTCAATCCTCAATCCTCAATCCTCAATCCTCATTCTTCAATCCTGAATACCCAATCCTCAATCTTCAATCCTCAATCCTCAATCCTCAATCCTCAATCCTCTTTCTTCAATCCTCTATACCCAATCCTCAATCTTCAATCCTCAATCCTCATTCCTCAATTCTCAATCATCAATCGTCTATCCTCAGACCTCAAACATCAATACTCAACCCTGAGTCCTCGTCCTCAATCCACAACCCTCAATCCTCAATCCTCAATCTTCATTCCTCAATCCTCAATCCTCTATCCTCAATCCTCAATCCTCAATCCCCAATCATCAATCTTCAATCCTCAATTATCAATTCTCTATCCTCAACCCTCAATCCACAATCGTCAATCCTCAATCCCCAATCCTCAATCTTCAATCCTCAATCATCAATCCTCAATCCTCAAACCTCAATCCTCAACCCTCAGTCCGCATCCTCAATTCTCAATTCTCAAACCTCAATCCTTAATCCTCGGTCTTCAATCCTCAATAATCAATCTCCAATCCTAGATCCTCAATCCCCAATCCTCAATCCTTAATCCTCAATCTTCAATCCTGAATCCCCAGGCCTCAATCTTCAATCCTCAATGCTCAACCCTCAATCCTCAATCCTCAGTCCTCAATCCTCAATCTTCTTCCTCAATACTCAATCTTCAATCCTCAATCCTCAGTCCTCAAACCTCAATTCTGAATTCTCAATCCTGAATCCTCAATCTTCAATCCTCAATCCTCGATACTCAATCCTCAATCCTCAATCCTCAATCCTCAATCCTCAATCCTCAATCCTCAATCGTCTGTCCTCAATCCTCAATACTCAATCTTCAATACTCAATCCTCAATCCTCAAACCTCAATCCTCAATCCTCAATCCTCAATCTTCAATCCTCAATACTCAATCTCCAATCCTAGATCCTCAATCCCCAATCCTCAATCTTCAATCCTCAATCCTCAATCATCAATACTCAATCCTCAATCCTCATTCTTCAATCCTCAATACCCAATCCTCAATCCTCAATATTCAATCCTCAATACTCAATCTTCAATCCTCAATCCTCAATCCTCAATCCTCAATCCTCAATCCTCAATCCTCAGGCATCAAACGTCAATCTTCAATACTCAATAATCAATCACCAATCCTAGATACTCAATCCCCAATCCTCAATCCTTAATCCTCAATCTTCAATCCTCAATCCCCAGTCCTCAATCTTCAATCCTCAATCCTCAATCCTCAAACCTCAATCCTCATTATTCAACACACAATCCTCAACCATCAATCCACAATACTCAACCCTCAATCCTCAATACTCAGTCTTCAATCCTCAATCCTCAATCCTCAATCCTCATGCGTCAATCCTCGATCCTCAATTCACAACCCTCAATCCTCGGTCCTCAAACCTCAATCCCGAATCCTCAATCCTGAATCCTCAGTCTTCAGCCCTCAGTCCTCAAACCTCAATCCTTAATCCTCAATCCTGAATCCTCAATGTTCAGCCCTCACTCCTCAACAATCAGATGTCAATCCTCAATCCTTTAATAGAATACCATCAATTCACAGTTTTCATTACTCAATACTCAATCTGCATTCTTCAAATCTCTATCCACAAACATCAATCCTCATCACTCTGCCCTCAACACTCAGTCCCCAATCCTCAATATTCAATCCTCAATTCTCAACCCTCAATCCACAATCCTCAACCTTCAATCCTCAATACTCAGTCTTCAATGCTCAATCCTCAATACTCAATCCTCAATTCTCAATCCTCAATCGTCAATCTTCAATCCTCAACACTCAATCTTCAATCCTCAATCCTCAATCCTCAATCCTCAATCCTCATTCTTCAATCCGCAATACCCAATCCTCAATCTTCAATCCTCAATCCTCAATCCTCAATACTCAATCATCAATCCTCAGTCCTCAGTCCTCAAATCTCAACCCTCAACCCTCGGCCCTCATCCTCAATCCTCAACCCTCAATCCACAATCCTCAACCTTCTTCCTCAATACTCAATCTTCAATCCTCAATCCTCGGTCCTCAAACCTCAATTCTGAATTCTCAATCCTGAATCCTCAATCTTCAGCCCTCAGTCCTTAACAATCAGTTGTCAATCCTCAATCCTCAATAGAATATCCTCAATTCACAGCTTTCAATACTCAATACTCAATCTGCATTCTTCAAATCTCTATCCACAAACATCAATTCTCATCACTCAACCCTCAACACTCAGTCCTCAATGTTCAATCCTCAATCCTCAATTCTCAATCTTCAATCCTCAATACTGAATCTTCAATCCTCAATCCTCAATCCTCAATCTTCAACCCTCAATCCTCAATCCTCAATCCTCAATCGTCAATCTTCAATCCTCAATACTCAATCTTCAATCCTCAATCCTCAATCCTCAATCCTCAATCCTCAATCCTCAATCCTCAATCCTCAATCCTCAATCCTCAATCCTCAAACCTCAATTTTCAATCCTCAATACTCAGTCCTCAATCCTCAATCATCAATCCTCAATCCTCAATCCTCAATCGTCAGTCCTCAATCCTCAATACTCAATCTTCAATACTCAATCCTCAATCCTCAAACCTCAATCCTCAATCCTCAAACCTCAATCCTCAATCCTCAATCCTCAATCTTCAATCCTCAATACTCAATCTGCAATCTTCAATCCTCAATCCTCAATTCTCAATCCTCATTCTTCAATCCTCAATACCCAATCCCCAATCTTCAATCCTCAATCCTGAATCCACAATTCTCTATCCTCAATCCTCAATCCTCAGACCTCAAACATCAATACCCAACCCTCAGTCCTCGTCCTCAATACACAACCCTCAATCCTCGATCCTCAATCTTCAATCATCAATATTCAATCTTGAATCCTGAATCCTCAATCCTCAATACTCAATCCCCTATCCACAATGTTCAATCCTCAATACCAATCCTCAGTCTTCAATCCTCAATCCTCAATCCTCAATCCTCATGCGTCAATCCTCGATCCTCAATTCACAACCCTCAATCCTCGGTCCTCAAACCTCAATCCCGAATCCTCAATCCTGAATCCTCAGTCTTCAGCCCTCAGTCCTCAAACCTCAATCCTTAATCCTCAATCCTGAATCCTCAATGTTCAGCC